>NC_083647.1:1464506-1557006 GCF_963576545.1 Limanda limanda
CCTGAATCTGTTAAAAAACACTGTTCTAACCCTGTCACTCTTAGTATCATCAGAGCCTGGAGATCCATTCGCTCTATAGAAGGCCGGGCTCAGTTATCGTCTCCTCTCACTCCCATTCTTGATAACCCGGACTTCCTGCCAAGCTGTAGGGATCAGGGGTCTCATTGCTAACCGTTGCGTACGCACAAACGGGCCTGAAACGTGCGTGCGCCACCTCTCACGCCAACGTTGGGATTTATAAAAACAAACTTGACGGGAAAATGTGCGTATTTCCACGCAAACTTAGACCCATGCTTACGACCGTTTTGGAGACGGGAAAACGGCGACAAAGACGTGAGGTGGTGAACTGCAGCAGATTATTGATCCAATTCATAATTTACATTGAAACCAGCAGCTTAGTTTTGCTCGCGCGACGTATCTCCTCCACACGAGGAACACAGAGCGCACAGGAGATCACTTATAAGAAATTAAGAAACTTTCCAAACAATATCCCAGAGGAGGTGAGGATCCACTGATGTGAGGGAATCGGTCCGATGCTCTAAAAAAATAAATACTGCCGTGACACCGGTGCGGGGTTCTGCTCGATGTGTGCATGCGAATGGAAGGACAAGGAGGAAGCGAGGGTTCAGCAATTTCTGATCTCACACATTGTTATCCACAGCAGCAGCAGCAGAGTATCAGTGTATTTACTTTATTAGGGACATCACTGCTGTCCCATAAAGTCGCTCTTCACATCCACCTCACTAACAAACACCTCGATGTCAGTCTCAGAAAGTTTCACTTCCTCTTCACATTGCTTGATGCGATGACTCCGTCAGGACTCACGGTGGAAACCCATTGGTCAGCAGCATAATTTAATATTCACGCCGTGCTTTGCATTGACCATTTATGGTGGAAAGTGGGCGTGTGGAGGGCGGATTTGGAGGCAGATCCACGTACGAACATTTGCAGGTGGACTGTGATTTATAAAGCGAACATTGCGTTCAGGTGAGCGTGCGCACGGTTTTATAAATCGGAATTATCTTTGGCGTACGCCATTTCCGACTTTTGTACGTACGTACTCTTTCAGTAAGAATCCTACGAACTCTTTTATAAATGAGACCCCAGGGCTTAAAAATGTGTGGAGCACCCAAGGGCTGAAGAAAATAGGGGATCTATTTAAAGGCCAGATTTTACTTTCCTTCCAGCAGTTGCAACAACAATTTGGTTTATTCAACCAGGGTGACTTCTACAGATATTTACAAATTAGAGATTTCATAGTTAAAGACACCACCTTAACGACTAATAACACCACTTTGTGTGTGGAGAAGGCCTTGTCTCTGCAGATTAGTAAGAAATTTATCACTGTTTTTTACAGAGCTCTGAACTCTAATTCTCCTCTTACCTCACAAACCACCAAGAAGCAAGCTTGGGAGAAAGATCTAGGCGTTGCTATAGATGATGCTGACTGGCAGGAAGTCTGGTCTCAGGCCATGAACATTTCTGCATGTAATCGTACCAAATCCATAAAGTTCAGAATTGTACATCGCACCCTCTTTGGTGGTTAAGAACTCCACTTCTTTCTATGCTGAACTGTACAGCGAAGCAGTGCGCTCTGCAGTAGGAGAAACCTTAGTCAAAGAACCCAATGTTGAGTCAGCTACCGAGGTGCAGTGGAAAGGCACTTGGTACAAAAAGGGACTCTCTGTGTCTAAACCAAGGTGAGGCACTTGAATTCGAACAGATTGAGCTCATGCTTGTGATGCAGGACCAGCATGTGTACTTTATTGTCACACCTCATGACGTGTCCTATATGCCAGAATTTGGATTGTATGAAGTGAAACAAGCAAGGCAGAGCATGAAATGTTGGAAGCCTGGGCGGAAACTAGATTATTATCCCTTGCCTGTGTATATGCTTTGTGGGACAAGAGTAATTTCACTTAAGCATAGCAATGTTGACTCAGAGTAATCTGGAGTTTGAGAAATTAAATCTGACAGTAATGCTTGAAGAACAGCATTTTTCATCCCTTCTAGTCCTCCTAGTCATAGATACAGAGAGTCCGCTTCTGTCTTTCATCAAATCAAGTCTTCCTTAACTGAGAGACCCTGAGCCTTTGCTTGAGCGTCTGCAAGATTTAGGAGTTGAGGACCTGCAGGACCTGAGCTACCTGCAGGAGAGTGAACTCCTTTCTGTCCTGAGACCAATTGAAGTCAGGAAACTTCTGTCACTGCTCAAACAGACAAGTATGTGTTTCAATTTGTACACAATAAATTTTCACATAAGAAAAATGTTATGTTACTGAGTATATAATTACGTTAGTTATTAATATACCCAGATTGAGCTATGTGATGTCTGTATGGTTACATATTACTACTGTGTGTTCTTTAATAAGGCCAACAAGATGTCTTGGACAGTCCTCCAAGCAACCAGAGCAACGAACAGTTCAGCAGAGCCAGTACCAGTGCAAGTCCAGTAACACAGTCTGACGAGATGCCCCTTTCTGGTGAGTACATGCCTCTGTTGCACAGAATCACTCTCTTTCGGGTTAGATGGGCTGAAAAATAATATAATGTACCTGTAACAATCAGGTCTCCCAGCCAAAAACAATAAAGGAAACATATGAAAAAATTACATTTTTCAGCCCAATGCTTATAAAGAAAACTCATGAACTCACCCGTGTGACCACTCAGGTAATATTTCCACCGTAGCTCTGCTTACTTTCTTTTCCTCTCCTTTCCATTCCTGCAGTCAGTATCAGGACTACTAACTCCATGCTGGGGTTAAAATGCTATCCACTGACTATTTGTGGAAAGACATTAATGATCTTTGAGTCAAAATTATGCAGGTTACATTATACAATGTGGAAAAATGGATGGCTTTAAAGGGGACATATTATGCACATTTTACCACAAGTTGATATGGTTCCTTGGGGTCTTAATTTTTTGGTCAAAATACCACAAGGATCATTTAAAACAGCACCCTTTTTACCCTGTCTAAAACAGCCCTCCTCAGATTGACCTGTTTTGAGGCTTCCGGCTCCCGAATCTGTTGAACAAGCTGACGGGTCCCGCTGTGGACGAACTGGTGACTGGAGCTGGTCTCATTCTTGGCCACGTCCTCCAGCTGGATGGCCTGCTGCAGGACGATCTGCCGCTGAACACGAGTCCTGTTGTGTCTCTGCACTGCATAGATCACCTGTTTATGAAGCTTCACCAGACTCCTCTCACTGGGATACGTGTTCTGTTTGTCGTCAAAGTACCCGGGGCTCCCCCCCCCCCCCCCTTTGAAATGAACGAATGACTCAAAAAAAGATTCGTTCATTTTACTGAAATTTTAAAGAACCGAGTCGGTAAAATGATCCAAACTTCCCATCACTAGTGGCTCGTAATTTACCCTGGTCTCCTCCTCCGCCAGACCTCCGCCTCCGGGGGGGGGGGGCTATGCCATGTAGACAGACTGTTACGTCACAATCTGGTCGTATTCCCATTCGACGCACTCTAGCATATAGTTTCTGACAGAGGAACCACAACAAATCGCGGGACGTTTTTTTTTCAAGAGTTTGGGACGGTAGACACGCCAGATACCCAAATTAACGTGTGGAAGCACCACAAAAGCGGAATTTTCATAATATGTCCCCTTTAAAATAACTGTTGCATTAGTAGGTGGGTTTACTTGGAGCCAAATAATCTGATTACAATCAGGTCAATCACAATAAACAAGCCCAGAGAGGTGGAATAAACATTTTCTTAAACTGAAAGAAATGAAAATTGTGTCATGTAAACAGTGAAACTAAATGTTGTCTGGTGCCGTTCTTTCTTTTTTTGGCTGAACACGGCTGAACACTGCCAAAAAAAAGAGGCAAAATGACCAAAGTCATTTCTATATAGTTTCGGCCCGAACCAGCGGCCCGAAAGAGGAAAAAGGCTCCATGAAAACCCACCTTTTATTTCATAACAGCTAGTGTTCTCTGTGTACTCTTCAGGTGGTTACAGCTCAGCAACTGCAAGTTCACCGCGGTCAACTAGTAGTTCAAGTATGGATATCACACCTCTTCGACTGTCTGACAACAGCTGGCATTTTAAATTTCCAATTCCTTGGCAGAAAATTCCATCTAAGATCATCAGAAAGCTGGAAACAAGAAAGCGGCCAACAAAAAGTGAGAGACTTGAAATCATGCGGCTCATGGTCAGTGAAATCGTAACCGTGTGCCCAACACCAGGGAAGAAACATATCAGTGAGATAGCAAGGAAGATGACAAAGGCCTACCCTGCAGCATTTACTGATGTCATTGAAGGTGAAGTTGTAGGCAGTGGGTATGACTCACTCACCAAACAGATGGTCAGCAAAATGGATAACCTGAAGAGAGAAAACACTTCACTTTCATGTCCACTGAGGGTGAGACAGTTCACTAATCCACAGTATGGTTTGATTTACATTGTTGTTGTTTTCCCTTTCCAGAAACACAATTCTATTATTACATTTTATTCAACGTAAAGATGGTCATCTGTAAAATATTAGATTACTACCTGAAGTGAGAAGGATGACGCAGCTGTAGGCATCTACATCTGTTATCATAGTTAAATCTCCTTCTATGGTTCCCGGCAAACTGACCGGGCCGGACTTATTTCATAAACCGCTCCACACATTCACGTCACTTTGGTTGCCATCAGCTCCACTTTCACTCATTTCCTCACTCTTTTCCAACTTTCACTCTTCCTCCCTTAAGCTATAGCTGCAGCTCAAACTATACACGCTCACAACAGGAGGCGGTTTATCCTACGTGCAGCCCTCTTTTATATACAGTCTATGGTGCAGCAACAGACGGCAGAGTGACGGGCTGCTGTCGTATTTATTTCTGCCATGTGATATCGAGGAAATTATAGCCAATAATTGTGATCCCGATTGAAGATCGTTTTATCGCACAGTCCTATATATAATGTATTTAATATTAATATTATTCAACAAAAATCCTACTACGGTATTTTGAAAATTATTTTGGTCACCCATCTGCAATACCCGCGGCCCACAGTTTGGGAATCAGAGGATAAGTAGATTGATAGATAAACAAAAAAAAACAATTAACCCAGTAAAAACAACTGCTCTAAAAACTCTTGCCTTGCTGAGGTGATCTGTTGTACCGCCTGCAGTAGCACCTCAGTGCTGGAGTTCCAGGAGCAGCCACAGGCTCTTTCACGGAGCAGAAACTCTCCAAGCACACTTCACAGGTGTTGGTCATAATAGGAAGCTTTGATGTATCTATATCTGTTGGTCACAATGTGGCACATTCACACACCTTTCAATTCATGATCCATCTTTGGGTGATTTTTATTTTTCATTTTATTTGGATATATTGGGGGCCAATGGCCCCTCCGACCACCACCAAACATTCATACAATACTCACATGTTCATCTTTTCATTACATCACTGTTCCACAGTGCCCTGTATGTCCAAACACTCTTTCACGAGCAAGCGCTGTCTACACTGTTGTGTAACCTTATTGCAAATGTATGAAAACATTAAATCAAAGTACAGTCCACAGTTATTAAAATTCTTGTTTTTTCATTTGACAAGTGCCTCTTCAAGATAAATCCAGACAAGGGATCAAAAGTGCAGCGGAACGCCACCAAAAAACGTCCAGTCAGTCCAAAATTGCATACTACGAGTGGAGGGAATAAGAAGTGCGCACAAGTTATGGATACTTTGTCCAAGTTATAGACTGTTATATCCAGTGAGGTTTCATGTAAGCTATTTGTTATGTAGCTTTGTTATCAATGTTATGAATGTATAATTACTTGACGAGGTCATGGGTGCCTTGGATGTTGCTGTAAGTTGGGAACTCAACTTTTTTTTTTTTTTCCAATTCAGTTGAATTTTAATAGCCAGCTTTTGTTTGTTTGTTTTTTTTTGTTTCAGAACCAGACAGTCATTTTAATGTTATTGATTTTTGAATTTTGCTGTAATAATGGTTACCCGTTAAGTTAAATAAAAATACTGAGAACGGGAAATTGTAGCTGTTGTTCAGCTTAGTCTCATTCAAACACAACAATTCATTTAAGCCCCTTTTCCCAATGGTCAAAAACCAGTTTAAACCATTTAAAATTAAAATAATTCTGGTGTTATTATATAGGTGAGGATAGTTTTTTAAGTTGAAAGTCCATTAACTATTCAGAAAATATGTAAAAGAACACAAAAAATAAATTTACAATAAACAGTACATTTTGCAATTGTAAACCCAATATCTAGGTTAAGCTTTTTTGACATGTTTTGAAAGATGAATGAAGTTATTTTGTGTGTTGTATACTGTTATATTACATCTAATATAAAGTAATATACAGCCTTTTTACATAAAATGCCATTAAAACCAACTAATAACAGCACATTTCTGTAAATGTAAGCATTATTATGCATATTACAATGTTTATGTACCATCTTTATAGGTAATTTCACTGTTTTAAAACAAAAAATATTTGTAATTAAACGTTAAAAACGTAAAATAACTTAATAGACATTTGATGTGATCTAAAATTAACAGTAAATTGTTGCAATTGTAAACCCAATATCTAGTTTTTCAACAGTTTTTTGACATGTTTTGAAAGATGAATAACATTATTTTGTGTCATATACTGTTATATTACATCAAATATAAATTATTATACAACCTCTTTACATTAAATAATGTCATTACCCAACTAATAACAATACATTTCTGTAAATTTGAGCACTATTATTCGTATTACAACGTGTATTTACCATATTTATAGGTAATTTCATTGTTTTAAAATGTGAAAATGTTTCTAATTAAACGTTAAAAACAACCTGAGAGTAGGGCAAAATCTTGTTAAATTACAACTATAAAATGTATTTTAATTATGGAAAATAACCGTATTTTTACGAGAGTCATTTTCTGTCACTTCACGGTATTTTTTAGGCGCCCCAGCTGCCGGAAAATTACCGAAATGTCTGTAACATATTTTGGTCAAAATACCACAAGGAGAAAAAGATGGCGGCCGGCATGGCAGGGAAGTTTGCAAGCCGGGAGTACTCTGTTAAACATTCGGTCAAATGCCTTCTTAAATCCGTCCAATTACATCTAACTATCGCTACTAACGCTTATCTTAACTGAGAAGATGAGGACAAATAGAAGACAAATAGAAAAGCAGGCCAAACGGCAGACCAACAAGTTCAAGAGACAAAACTAGCCGACACAGTGAAACCAGCAGTGGAGCAACTGGGCCCCGAGGCAAGCAACACGCTAACACTGCCTGATATGGAGAGATTGCTAACGTCCATGGAAGAGTGCATCATAGCTAAACTTTCGGCTCAACTTTTGGCTGAGAGAGCTATCATCGACCAACATCACGAAACCATTCTACAGCTGGAAACCTCGCATAACAACATGCACACAAGAGTTGAGAGACTTGAATCCTCTTGTGCTGCGCTCTCAAAACAAAACGAAGAGCTGAAAGTTAAACTGGATGATCTTGAAAACCGATCCAGGCAGAACAATATCCGCAACTTAAAAATGCAGGATTCAACTACAGGATGCTGTTCCCTGCCAAGCTCCAGGTCACCGACAAGGACAGACAGGAGAAGCACATCTTTCTCTCACCCAACGAAGCTGTCTCATTTGTGGCAGGACGCGCGGGCAGACGGGGCTCGGATACCTCCACGCAGGCTGACACAGAGCATGGGTAGGTTATCTACGTTGGCAGTGCAGCTGCTAGCCATTTTGGTGCCCTAAGCATACCTCCTTTATGATGCCCCCCCCCCAAAAGAAAAAAACGTTAGTTTCTGCCAGTTTAACATTTTAATAAAACGAAAAAGGAAAAATCTACTTTGTAAACACAGTACACAGAACAGCCAAAACATACATACAAACAAGTATTGGGATGTGCAAATTCTTGGTAGAAATTAAATAGTCATCCATAAATACAAACTTAAAAGCAGAAGTATAAAAGTTAGCAATTTAGCAATCTTCTTCAATAAAGCAAAGATTTAGAAGCAGATAATTCACACAATTTTACTTCACTTTGTAAACACACTATGTTGAACAAACACACACATTCAAGTATTGAGAAAATCTTCACAGCTTTGCTTTGTTGCGAATAAACAAGCCAACTTCTCATGATTTTCTCTCCATTTGAGAGTGTTTTGAATTGTAGGCTACTATGAAACGCCCTGCCATCTAGTCCCCTTGGAAAATTTAAATCTGATGGGATTTTAAATGGACATCTTCGTTCTATTTCAACACGATCCGCATCTAAAACTTGTGGTGGCCAAAGAGCAGGATCAGTTGGAGGGGGCACACAGGTCTCTACATTGTCACCTGCTGATGGACTCTCAATGACAGGACTTGTCATGTAACTTTTTTTTTTGAGCAATTTAATATATCTCTTGTTCTGCCTGTTTTGTGATATATATGCCCAAAAGCTGCCTAATATTGCTATACTGAAATAATATCTGCATTATAATTGTAAGCTATTTTATTTAATGATGTTATTGTTGAGGATTGATTATGTATTTCCTGTTCTAAGTGGGTTGTGAGTAGTGACTCTTATTTTGAGCGCATGACCTGCTCTCGTGTCCTTTGTCGGCTGAGGCCGGACCTATGATACAACTAAACGCTACATAATCATTATAACTATGATGATTTTTCAGTTGCCTATTTTCTGGTGCCCCCTCAGGACTTGGTGCCCTACTCACAGTGCGTAGTGCGCGTTATGGGAGCGGCGGCGCTGTACGTTGGTGAGTAATCTAACTCCAGATGCATCTTATTTCACGAACTCCAACCGTGGCCTGCTCCATAGGACTTCATGTTAGTCAACTTTCATTTTAAATGGACTTTTTCCTCTTTCTTTTTTACATTGGCTGCTACGTGATGCTTAAAAAGCCTGGTTGGATTAAAATAAAAGGAGTTAAGAAAAGGCTTTGGTTATATGCCAAGTTTGGCTGCCTACTATGATAATGTGACTTAATTTTGGTCGTTTAACTTTGGTTTTGGTCTGTTTTATGTACAAATGCCTGTAAAACGCCTCTTCTCTCTTCCTATGTTGTACTACATTTTTTAAGAGGCTAAATAGACTATCTTATACGTTATCTTCATAGTTATATTGTCTTTCAAATCTAAAAAGGGTGGCACACGCCACCCGCAATGTGTTACTCTTTAAAGGTGTGATTCCTAATGACTTTGCGTTGTGCACATATCCTTCTATTGAAAAACATATTTTCTGTAATAACAGAGTACAGAGTGTAGAGCTTAAGCATAGGTAGCACACATTCTTTGTGCTATTTGCTGAAGCAAGTTTTTCAGCCCAGCCTTTTTTTTTTTCTCTCTCCCTTTCTATCTTTATTTTTTAATTTTTATTTCTCCCCCCTCCTCCCTGTGCATCCCCCCACCCCTCGCCATCAACTCATTCCACTATGGCTTCCCACCGCTCTCAATCGACCTCAAACCTAATTTCCTGTGCTAGACAAGATGACATCTAGAGTTAACACTCAGTGTCGTTCCATACAGTGTGTGTCACTTAATGCAAAAGGACTTAATTACCCAGTGAAAAGACAGAAAATAATATCCTACCTCCAACAACTAAAGGCAGATATTGCATTTGTACAGGAAACTCACTTAAAAACTGACGCGGTCAGTTACCTTAAAAGGAGATGGGTTGGACAACTTTACCACTCACAGTTTAACGTCAGAGCCAGAGGGACTGCAATCCTTATACACAAAGATATCGTATTTCAAGCAGAAGAGGTGATCGCCGACACAAATGGGAGATACGTCATTGTCATTGGGCAGTTATTCTATCTTCCTGTAATTCTTGTCTATGTTTATGCCCAAAATTTTGATGACCACAACTTTTTTACCAAACTCTTCTCTGCCATACCTGCTCTTAAGAACTACAACTTGATAATAGGAGGTGATTTTCACTGTGTGCTCAACCTCACACTAGACAGATCCTCAGCTAGACCGCAGGCTATCAATGGTTTCTGTGCACAATCTGGTCTTTCAGACATTTGGAGATTTAAATATCCCAATAAAAAAGGCTTCTCCAGTGTCCATCATACTTACACCCGCATTGACTATTTTCTGATAGATAACAGGTTAGTAGGGAGTGCAGGCTCCTGCCAATATCACACCATTTCTGTCTCAGACCATGGCGCTCCATCCTTCCAACTGAGTTTACCAAATTGCTTCAGACCCTCCTGCCATTGGAGGCTTAACCCACTGCTATTGGCTGATGAGGAGTTTGTAAATCACATATCCTCTCGGATTAATTTTTTTACATAAACTAACATTACCCAGATGTTTCACACTCAACCATATGGGAGGCACTTAAGGCGTTCCTTAGAGGGCAGATAATTGAGTACGCCTCCAGAATAAAAAAAGCAAGAATGGCCAAACTTGAGACCATTTCCCAAGCCTTAACTGATATTGACAATCAATACGCCTCATCCCCCTCTCCAAATCTTTATAAAGAAAGACTGCGCTTGCAGACAGAATATGATACACTGACCACAGACAAAGCCTCTTATCTACTCACCAGGGCCCGTTATAATATTTATGAATCTGGTGATAAGGTTGGCAAACTGTTAGCCCAGCAAGCCCGCCAATCCGCCTCCTCTCGCCTCATACCTAAGGTTCATGGTGAAAATGGTGAGATTGTGACCAACCATTTGGAGATCAACAAGGTTTTTAAACAATACTACAGTGACCTATATAGTTCTGAACAGCATGAAAACTCCCCAAAAATTGAGAGCTTCTTCGACAAACTCACATTTCCCTCTATCCCTCCAGAGCACAACTCTCCATTTGGGGGAGAGATCTCAAAATCAGACATCTTAGAAATCTTAGAAGCTATTAAATCGTTAAAATGCAATAAAACACCTGGGCCAGATGGCTTTACCTCAGACTTCTATAAAAAATTTGCACCTGAACTATCTCCACTGCTTCACGCCATGTTTAATGAATCCTTGTCGTCTGAAGAGCTTCCACCAACCCTACGACAAGCTGCTATTACACTTATCCCTAAAAAAGATAAAGACCCGCTACATGGTGATTATAAAATTAGACTGGAGAAGTTACTACTAGGGATGAGCGAGTACAGCATTATCTGTATCTGTTAACCATATGAATTATCTGTATCCGTATCCGTACAATGAGTGGGCGGGGCCTAACCTGGAAGTGGGTGTGATTTGTGATTTTGATCACAATAGCAAACGAACTATTTACAGAACAAGTTTTGCAACAATGAATACAACACATGCTGTTGCAATTATGAAGTGAAATGTAATAACAAGTGTTTTCATACTCAACATAACTTTCTTTTTTAACTTTGAAAAGATTTTTTTATTTTTATTTTTTTTAAATTTATTTCCACACCAGGTGTGTGTGTGTGTGTGTATAACTGAGGAAGAGAGAGACAGAGAGAGAGAGGGGGGCGGGGAGACTGTGCAACCCGGGGACAAGATTGACAGGAGACGCGGGTCTCTCCTGCTTCGGATGAGGATAATTAAAATAAACACGGTATAATCACATTCATGTGAACAAGAGCGATGCAGCGAAAAAAAAAAAAAAATCTCCGACAGGCAGAGACGCAACGCAAGTCGCTTTCTACCAGCACCACGTCTGAACGAACCCACGTTTAACCGAACTCTACTGGTTAATAAGTAAGTACAAACTGAAATAAAAACAAACTTCAAGCTGAAGAAACCCTAAACGTTAACGGAAAAGACCCGCGAACCTGAGAGACTGAGAGACAGAGAGCTGTTCTGTGAGTGAGTGAGCAGAGCGATGTGTGAAGGGGAGGAGCGCTGTGACGCTGTGTGAGGATTTTCATTCAGTCCGAGCACAGATATTGACTCGTATTACTCGTATAATAGTCGTGCTCTGCAAAAGTGCTTTATCCTTACCGGATAATCGTTTCAGCCGAGTATCCGGCTCATCTCTAGTTACTACCACAAATAATATCCACTGATCAGACAGGTTTTATTTTAAAAAGACACTCTAGCTCAAACTTGAGAAGACTCCTAAATATTGTGTATTCCTCGTCAACCTGTGTTCCTGAAATGGTGATTTCACTTAATGCCGAAAAGGCGTTCTACCGAGTTGAATAGAACTACCTGTTCTCAGTGGTCAAGCAATTTGGATTTGGTGAAGCTTTTATATCCTGGATAAAACTTTTATATGCTCAACCCTTAGCTGCAGTAGTTACCAACGGTCAGCAGTCTGAATACTTTCCCCTGGGTAGAGGCACCCGCCAAGGCTGTCCCCTTTCGCCCCTCCTCTTCGCCATCGCAATAGAACCGTTAGCCATTGTGAGATGGACTTATTCACAAATTATCCCTTTATGCTGATGACTTGCTATTATATACATCTAACCCTATAACGGCAGTTCCCTTAATTGTCAATACTCTAAATAATTTTGGGAAAATATCTGGCTACAAAATTAATCTCCAGAAGAGTGAAATGTTCCCTATCAATCAGGCTGCCTCACAAATTTCCCCATCACATTTCCCACTCAAAGTAGATAAGAAGGGATTCAAATACCTTGGAATAGAACACACCCACTTTTTCACTGCTATTTATAAAGAACTTTGGAGTGCTCCTTGAAAAGTGTAAACAAGATATGGTGAGATGGTCCAGCCTGCCGCTCTCCTTGGTCGGTGGATTTAATTAAAATGATTGTATTACCAAAATTTCTTTACCTCTTCCAAAACATTCCCATTTTAAAAAGGAAAAAGTTTTTTAAAACTTTGGACAATTGCATAACGTCTTTCATCTGGAATGGTAAATCACACTATTAAAAGGCAATCACTTGAGAGACCCAAGGGGCTTGCTGGCTTGGCTTTGCCCAATTTTATACATTATTACTGGGCCTGTTATATCCAGAAAATATTGTTCTGGATGGAGGACTATCAGCCTGACAGCAGCAAGGCCTGGATACATCTTAAAAGCACAGGTGCTCCGTCCCACGTTCACTGACGAAACTCGTCCTCTTAAAGGCAGGGCCCATATTGTCATAGCTTTCACCTCTCTGCTTGCCAGACGTCTGATACTACTCTTATGGAAGGAGCAAACACCTCCCACATTCAGTAGATGGATTAGAGACATCATGTATTTCTTGAAACTGGAGAAAATCAGATATACTCTGAAAGGTTCCATACAGAGCTTTGAGAGAACCTGGACCCCCTTCTTGTCGTACTATGAGAGCATACAAAGCCCACTACAAGAGGAAGATTAGATGGGAACCCCCCCTTCCCCTCCTTTTATTTTTTATTTCTTTTAAATTGTATTTACCTCTTTACTGACTTATTATTCTATGTACTTCTGCTGCATGGGGTAGGCTGGCCGGGGGGGTGGGGGGGTGGGTAGTATTGTGGGTAGGGGTATATCCATCAGATTTGTGTTTATAATAGTATAATTGTACTGAGTACCCAAAGAAAACCAATAAAAAATGTTAAACATAAAATACCACAAGGATCATTTAAAACAGCACCCTTTTTACCCTGTCTAAAACAGCCCTCCTCAGATTTACCTGTTTTGAGTTTTCTACAAAGGTAGAGTCAGGCGGGTCGAAGCTTGCCTGCGAGGCTGGGGAAGCCGGTTTCCCAAGGTGCACTCAACATTCGCTGAGGTCGGCGTAACGTCCAAGCCTCAGAAGACATAAGAGCAAAATGGATTGAATTCATATTTGAAGGGAATGTCCCAGAAAGAATTGGCAAAAGTCTGTTGGTGTGTGCCCCGGTAAGCCCAGGGTTCCTCCCGGGGCTACACCTGTCTGAGGTTCGCTTTTCCATCACTCGGTGCGCTCGCTACACACACACACACACAGAGGGGCTGAAGAGCTGTATGCGGCTCCAGAGCTGCGGGTGGCCGACCCCTGTGTGGAACCGAATTTGTATGATGTATTGGACGTTTTTGTGTCTCCTGTGGCAGCAGTGTCCATCACTTTTAGCTGTCCTCTGGAAACACTTCCGTTGTCGTTTCTCCTCTATTTGCAGCGGGTTTTTCTATTGCAGCGCGTTTCTCTATTTGCAGCGCGGTACTAGCGTTTGTGTATTTGCTGCGCACTTTTTGTATTTGCTGCGCATTTCTGTAATGTGTTGTGTTGTGTGAAATTGATGAAGATGTTTTCTTATTTTGCTTGTGTTTTGTCAACTTGCATGTGTTTTCTTAAGTTGCTGTTCGTTGAGCTCTCAAGGCAACCGTATTTTTCACTTTTGAAGCAGCGGTTATAACAGTTTTTAAATTGTACTTTAAATGGGAGGAGTTTGTGACTGAGGACCAGTTTATTCTTTCTGGTGTTAAGTAAATGTACTTACATGATTCTTGCTGTTCTGTGTTTGTACCCTCATAGTTGAATGCACTTATTGTAAGTCGCTTTGGATAAAAGTGATGAGTGTTTTAATGGAATACTGGGAAAGTTTAATAACTATAGGACAATTGAAGTACAAATTATTGGAGTCAATAGCTAAGTATGCCATGGACATGTGAATATGTTGAGTTTTTTCCTGTAATTTGGGAGGACAAATGTTTGGGACTGTGTCACTCAATGACACCGCTGTTATGCTTTATGTGAGCAACAGTTTTTTGGTGTCAGCAAAAAGACTGTATAGTGGGGCCACATTCTCCATTCCAACAGATTTTCTTGGATGAGCTTGTCTCATGGTTTTGTCTTCTAAGTGTGATTTTTGCCTCTTTTATTAAGATTGTTTTCAGTTTAATTATTATTTCATGTTTATTCCTGTGTTTGTTTGTTTATGAGTTGTGTCTGTGTGTCATGTTTTCCTACTCTCTGTGTTCGGTTTCCTGTTTTATTTTGTAGTGTCTGCTTCCAGTGTGTTTTCTTTCTTCACTTCCTGTCTTTGTGATTGCTTGCACCAGTCCTCATGTGTTACACCTGTGTTCAATTCACCCTGCCTTCCCTGTGTGTATATACAGGGTATATGCAGCAATCCTGAGATTAAATTCAACACTTTTCAAGACCTTTTTCAAGACCCTTCTAATCATTTTCAAGACCCCAGCGCCACTAGGAGCTGTAACCATTTACATCAGCGACACAATTGAGTTAGAGATTGCAAAATTAAATGAAGTTTGCTTGAACTTCTATGTAGCACTGTATCAACACAACAGAATTCAGATAGGCCGGGAGGGAATAAAGCTCAAAAGAATAAATTGAGTTACTAAGCCAAAAGGCACAATTTATTTATAACAATAACATGCTCACTCACTCACTCACACACACATGCACATAACAGTGTTTCCCACAGGATTTGTAGAGATCATGGTGGATGGACCCTGGACCCCCTTGGAAGAGGATATAGTACATTTTAAAGTAAAGATGCATCAATCTGGTCCACTTTGAGAGACACATTAAGAGGCTAGATTGAAATTAATATGGTAGAGTCTACTTGTAGTGTGAGAAATAGACACAGTAAATGGTTCAGTCAACTCTGCAATAGGCACTTTTATAATACTTTAAATAATAAAACTATTTTGTCACTGATATAATGCTACAACTTTCTCAAAAAGAGCCACCATGTGGCATGCCTTTAGTGCAACAAAGTGTTTAACTGACATACACAGGGAAACTAGTCTGGTATCTCACCTGAAGGAAATTAACATCTGCCCCATTCTCCCAGTATTATGATATAATAATAGAACTGAGAAATGTACGTGTGTAAACTTTGAGCGCATTGATCCCCATTGAAGCTACCCTCATGTTCTTTCTACAGACCGAACAGTAAGCCTCCCGATCATTCCCAGCGACGGGCTTCAACTGCTTGTGTTCCAACCACAACTCGGCGAATTTACACTTCCCCATTGCCTATTCCTTTGCAGCCATATAAATAATTAATAGCGCACTATTTGCAGCTAGCCGTCCTCTACATGGAAGATGCAACAACATGAGCGCTACTCGCGCTGCGGTCTCGCGCTCTGAGACAGCTCGAGCCCCGTCCCCGCTTGAACGCCAGTTTTTTTTTGTTGCGCTGTAGTGAGGACTATAATAAATTAATTCACATAACCTTTTAACAACTTTTGACAAATACGCTATTCACATCGAAAAAACAACACATCTGTAAGCTATTTTATTTAGTGGCTTTATTGTGGAAGGTTGATGTGTAGTTCCTGTTATAAGCAGGGTGTTGGTTGGGACTTGTTTTGAAGGGGGGTTTTAACGGAAGGGGGTGTTGTCGAGAGAGAAGTTTTGAAGTGTGAATGAAAATAAACGGGTGCGATGTCCCAATTCAATAACCATCTCTCGTGTCAGTATAAGAGGAAAAACCATCGGCTACACATCTCAGGAGTCTTGAATTCAAAAAAGATTCAAGGCTTTTTAAGGGTCTTGATTTTCCCAAAATTATATATCAACTTTTAATACTTTTCAAGACCCCGCTGATACCCTGATATAAGTCTGTGCTTCCCCTTGTCGGTTCGTTGTCTTAATCTCCTGAGCTTTTTGTATGCTTTTTCTCCTAAGCTACCGTCCTCCGCATCTTCTCGTAAGCTTCCAGTGGTTTCCCCTGTGTGCTTTTTGTTTTTTCAGTTTTGACTTTTTGAGATTCTCTCTGTTTATTTTTTTCACCTGTTAAAGACATTTATCATTAAAAGGACACTTTTTGTTTGATACTCTGCTTCTGGGTCCAACTGCTTAACCAAACCTTACAGCTTGACAGACATGCAATGTTAACAATGTATCATCAGATGTACCCTGGAAATTGTATCACTGATAACACACTTTTGTGCAGAGAATTATCCATTCTGGTAGAGAACCCCTCAGGCTACTTTCTACGGCTCTATTACGCTTACCAAGCCAGGCAGTTGATGGTCTAGAGCAATTTGGCACCCAGGGTGGAGCAGCAGCCAAGGCATTTCAACCAAGCAGCCAGGTGGCTGGGGGCACATCCTGAGTCCTCTGATGCAGCTGTAAGAATAAATCAAAGAGCCCTCTACAAAGAGTTCAGTCAGGAAATAGTCACACCTCCAGTGTTGGGGACCCCGACAAAGATTTGGAGGGGGATCCATGGGGGTGGGCAAGGGACTTAAAGACCTAAATTGGTTATGCCTGCACAAGGGCCTGCCAGTGTGGGAAACCATGTATCATCATGGTTTAGCCAGAAACTTGTGTGCCCTTGGGTAGCCTGTTCAGGGGAGGTGGGTAAGGGATGTCATGTGGGACTGACCAGTTGCAGGGATAGTATGTGGTAAAGTGGGGGAATGGCTAAGGCAGGTAGTCCCAGGGTATAACTTGACCTGGGCTAAGGTCAAAGAGGGTTGGGCTCACGGAATGGTCAGGTTAATTTCCCGACGTGGCAAATTGGGGGGAAAAAAGAGTTTGTGGTTGGCCAGGCAAGACCTGGTAAAAAGAAATAGAGATAGTGGTGTGGAAGGGATATTGAGGAGGGTGGAAGCAGACATAAAGGGGAGAATCGAAAGGGACATTTAGAAGTGGGGGAAGCATGCCACCTTAGAGAGTTGGAAAGGAGGGTTTGGGTGGATATGGGGAATTGCAGAGGGAAGACAAGTGTTACTTTGTCCATCCGTATTGATTAGCATTTATGTTTGTAATATGGATGGTTATGTATTGAAAAATGTACATTGTACCTGCAAGGGGCACATTTTGGATTAAGGATGTATTATGTGAAGTTCATACCTTATGTTTGATTTTAATTTTGTTTAATAAAAATACAAGATACAACTATCTCTGATCAACTTTTTGTTTCTGACCAAAGCTCTTTGTCTTCAGAGGGTAACTGTCCCAACTTAGTGCCCAATGAAGAGGCATGTAGGGAAGATTTTTAAAATTGACTGGCTACAGAAATAATGAGGGTACACAGTGTTTTTTCTCTTGTGGTTTGTTTGTTGGTGGTACAGGGGAGGGTTTTGCTAACAGATATTGACTGGAAGGTTATGGGGTTAAGAGAAGCTAACATATATGCCCACGCTTCTCCAAAGGAGAGAAGGGATCTCTTTTGTCACAGCTCTCTGTGCCTCCAGTGCCCCTCCTCCCCTATTCTTCAGGTGCAGTGCATCTCGTTAGATGACCTGGCTCATCAGGCGCACCGGCTCCAATCAACCTCTGGCTATATCTGCCCTGGCTGTGCTGCGAGTCATCGCCAGTTCGTCCTTGTCACTACCCTGGTAGATATTCGACCTTGGTCTCCTCGTCTGATTTCTCCTGTGCGAAACCTCTAGTAACTCTTGTGTTTGTCTCCTGTCCTCCAATCACCCAGTCACCTGTCTCTCCTTCTCGCTGAAGAACTCCCGGAGCCATCAGCCCCCCCGTCCTCCTGGCCGCCTGCATCTCCTCTCCGCTGAAAAGCTCCCGGAGCCATCAGAACCCCGGCTATCTCCTTTGACCCACTCTAAATAAACATCATTGAACGCACCACCGCCGTGCTCCTAGTTTGACTCTGCTCTGGGGTCCCCCCCCCGACCTGTATCGTAACATCTTTTCTAGTTTAGAAACTGTGTTCATGAAAAACAGCCAAGTGGTAATTGGAGGAGATTTCAATTCCCATAGTGAGGGCAGTAAAGCAGAGGCCAGTTTGATAAATATGGTAACAAAATATAATTTAGTGGACTCATATAGAAAATCTAAGCCAGACGATCCTGGTTTCACGCGGTCAAGTAATAGAGGGGCATAGAGTAGAATAGATAACTTATTTTGTCCAGTAGAACTTCAGGTGACAGGAGCTATGGTATCAACCGTTTTTTACCCTGATCACAACCTGCTCTCCATTATACTAACTTCGACGATGATCAAAAGTGGTAAAGTGTACTGGAAAATAAAAACAAAAATATTGTAGGAGTCCAGCAGTTTAGGGGATTAAGAAGTGTTTTCTTGAAAAGTGTATTCCTATGGAGGTATTTTATGATAATGTCTGTGATTGGTGGGAAAGCACAACGCTTCGTATTACATACTACATACAGAAGTATCCAAGAGAAGCAGGTATATAAATTATACTACCAATTGCAAAAATCGATGAGGACTTGCTGATAATGGTGGGCGGATCGATCCAAATATTGATATCGATACCAACATTTGTATTGATATTGATCAATACCAGTGTAATGAGATTGATACTAGACTGCTGCGGCTGTCTGTGTAAGTGCCGCTGCTCTCAAGTGCCGCTCAAAATGGTACAAAATGCCAAGTAGAAAATATTTGATGGAGTAGTCTAGGTCCTGGGGAAGATTTGTATGCGCTTCATTTAGCGGAGAATATTTTAACTGTTATAGACTAATATTACCCCACTGAACAACATGGGATGTGTTCCAAAATCTCTATCCGGGACGAAAGTCCTGAAAATGACCACTATAGGTGACACTATTATCACACTACAGGTGAATGGGACTTTTTCTCCTTTATATCTATAAAGCAAATTAGGCAATATCTCATTAAATATGCATACATATAAACTCTTGAAGCTACAGATTTTCTTAGGTGATCACAATGTTTACAGTGTAAGAATTCTGGTTTGATATTTATAATTGTGTCTCTAGATGTCCAGGGTGCATGCTGTGTGTGTGTGTGTGCTATTATCATTGGAACGTTAACTTAAAGTGAAAAATACAAAACAGCAGGTTTATTCCCTGTGTTGCAAGGTAACAGTTCAGGTCCAGGTACTAGTAGGAGTCCAGGTGTAGGTATGATGATGAGAGCTCATTCAATGATAGGATTTTTACAACAATGCCTTGCATTACCTTGCATTTGCAGTACTTGCAACAAAGGATACCAGCTACTCGGCAGGGACATCCATTCTTGTGTGCACACTTGCCACATGAGCAGGGATCTGGCAAACCTTCAGGTTTTGAGATTACAATCTCAGGGCCTAATAAACTGCCCGTTCTTACAAAACCATAAGCATCTGCATTTAAGATTGAGGTGGTCTCTGTAAATTGTGCAATTGAGCCGAGGGAATGGAGTAGCACTGCCGCTAGCCCTGACTGAATATTAAACGGGCCTCTAACAATGCTGTGTACAGATTATACGATTTTTAGTAAGGTACTTACAAACCGTTTGTCTGTTTTACCCTTTGTCATTTGCTCAGATCAGACATGTGCAGTATCTGGCAGGCAATTGAACTGGATTTACAGATGCATACAGTTTTGCCAACTTGGTCGCTAAATCTGATGACTTTCCAAATCCTCATGGCGTCTTTTTTTGTCAAAAGCTACTAGCAACAAATCTAGCGACTTTTCTTTTGTTATTGGAGACTTTCTGGTGTTTTGGAGAATGACGTGAAAGCACGTATCATTCTGAGTTACTGTCTTCAACGAGCTCGGGTGCTGCCGGGAGCCCCTCCGCCTAAAAGCACTCACATAAAGTCAGTCTCCCAATAGCCTTGCGCAGCAGTCCCGGCTGCAGTCAGAGCAGAGAGGAGAGCCACGCTACGCGTCCTCCAGACTGCAAATTAATTGCGCAAAGCCGCCGCTGATCCTGCCCAGGCTTACAGAGCGAGATGTAAGTGTCAATGTATCTTCACTGTCACTGGAAAACATGAGTCATTGAGTTCAGTCTCTTCATCGATGCAGAGTCCACATCGTGATGCATCTTAGAATCAAGATATTTCCACACCTCTAGTGTAGAACGTGGTGAAACTGAACCCTTTCAGGGCCCTGAAAACTAAACCAAATTTAGAAAAAAAAAAAACCTTGCTCTGCCAGAGTCTCTCTTTTGGATAATTTTGCCGGTCCCAAGCCCGGATTAAGGAGGGGAGTTTGATCTAGAGCTAGCAATTCCACCCCACTTAACAGCCTTTTGATTAAATTCGATATTCTAACATTTAACAATACAGGACAAAATTGATTTATGTATGTGGTTCTAGACACAGCATTGAAGTCATGAAGTTATTTTGAGAAGTGATGGCCTATTTCAATGGCAAGATAAAAAAACAAGAATCAACGGAAGAATACGGAAGCGTATTGCCTTCACTTGAGAAAAAAAAGTTCTGTTATTTATTTTATTGAGAACTTATTTCTGAATCTCCGAGATAATTATCTCTATAAAACAGAATTTTGTTTTTCAAGTTAATGCAATATGCTTCTGTAGAATAAAGCTCATTTGTAATTCTAAACATATTTGGGTGTTTTTTTTCTCACTTTTTGTATGTCCTACAGCGACCATTTCAATTATGCAAATTAGGCGATGAAATCATTTAGCGACTTCTAGCCACTTTTAGGACAGCCAATAGTTACTTTCCTTGCTGAGGAGTTGGCAAAACTGGATGCATAGAGATGCATTAGCTTACTCTCAGGACAGAAATATACCGCTAATTGTCCTCAGTTTTGACCAGGAAAAAGCCTTTGACAGAGTCGACAACAAGTCTTTGTTTAGGACGTTAGAAAAATTTGGTTTCGGTGTTAGGTGTAGGAGTTGGTTGGGGGTCTTATACACAGAATTTGGAAGCAAAGTTCATGTAAATGGCAACCTTTGTGAGTTATTCAAGCAAACCAGAGGGGTCAGACAGGGGTGTCCAGCATAAACCCCCTTGTATGTGCTATTCATTGAAACTCTAGCATATGCAATTAGAAAAAATGTTAATATCAAGGGTATACAGCTGCCTGGTGGTGAATCCTTGACCATATCCCAGTATTCACGTGACACTGTACTGTATTTAAAAGATGATTTTGTCTGCTGGAAGCTATGCGGGTTAGGGTTAGAGCCTGTGACCCAAGTATTTCATTGACAGTGACTGCTTCATGTTATCTCTGTGCATTTGACAATAAAAATCTTGAATCTTGAAGAGCTGAAGGAAGTCGAAAACTCTGAGGTCGGAAAGAGGGAAGCATATCCAATTGCTTTCTCTGAACTGGTAACATACATCATTGAGAAAAAAATCTGCAAGTGAGAGTTCAGCTCCATCAGTCTTCCGACTTGCCGACCTTAAATGCTCTACAGGCAGAGGCTGGAGCAGCTTGGCATCGACAGTCCTAATGTGCATGCTACCCGACTGAAGGACCAGCTGCTTCAACATATCCCTGATCTACAAGCTGAACATCATGGACATGATGTCCCACTGGCCTTTAAGAAGGATGTAGGGTCAATTCTTGCACAAGCAAGCAAATACGGAGAAGCCGTTCATCTTGCAAAGGCTGCTGGGATGATAAGACGTGAAATGCTTCAACACAAATCACAGTGGAATGGCACATTCCATGATGGGTGCCTAGAAGATGCTGTGCCATCATCACTGCTTCAGTTTGTTTGCATGATTGAGCATGGAGCAGACATCAAGTCACAACCTTGCTATGGCTCAGCTCTTACAGTACAACTGTTTTGCCAAATACCAGGCCGGATCTCACTTCCATAGACATTCCAAGGACCGGGATACACCATTTGTTGTGTATGTCTGTGTTTGCAAAAAACAAGGAAGAGGCAGCTCATAGACATGCTCCATGACAATGGACTTGGCATCACCTATGATAGAGTCTCAGAAATCTCAGCCCAGCTTGGAAAAGCTGTTGTAGCTCAGTACGTGGATGATGGAGTTGTCTGTCAGGCAGGCTTCGTATGTGCCAGAAGTCACAGCTAACTGAAATTCTTCAGGCACTGGTGAAATTGCCTGACAGCAACCAGAGGGATACACCATCTTTGATGTGTACAAGAAGTCTAGTTTGAAATCTGAAACCAGGTCAAAAAGAGGTCAAGGGATCAGAAGAAGAGTGACTACTACCAGCAGGACCCCAACAAACTGGAGAAGCTTTCTGCTGGATGACAACAACAAACCTGAACTCTTCCACTTTTTCGCAGAGAAAATATGTCAGGCTGGAACCACAAGTATGGTCATCGTGACAAAAGGAGAAGATGTCATCAGCAACAAAAACAAATCCCTCGATGCTGTGGCCCCATGCTGTCATGAAGAAGCTGATACTCGTATATTTGTACATGGAAGAGATGCAACTGCAGAGGGTAGCAAGTCACTTGTCATCAAAGCCAATGACACTGACATGCTCGTCTTAGCAGTGTCTAAGCTGCCATCCCTGCAGAGGTCTTCAAAAAATGTGGATTGCCTATGGGCAGGGAGCCAATGCTCAACGGATACCAGTCCATCAGGTAGTTTCTGCAATAGGACCTGAGAAAGCCAGTGGGATCCTGTATTTCCATGCATTAAAGGGCTGTGACGCAGTCTCGTCTTTCCATGGGAAGGGAAAGAAATCTGTATGGCTGACTTGGGGAGTCTGTGATGTGGTTTCTGAAACCTTTACAAAACTCAGCAACTGTCCAACAGAGGTTTCTGAAGATGACCTGCAGAAGCTGGAGAACTTTGTTGTTGTCATGTATGACAGATCAAGTGCAGCCACCAGTGTTGACGAGGCAAGGCTGAATCTCTTTGCCCTTAAGCAGAGGTCCTATGATGCGATCCCACCAACCAGTGCAGCCCTCATGGAACACGCAAAATGCGCTGCTTACCAGGCTGGTATCATATGGGGTCAAGCAACAGTAACCAATCCAGAAGTCGTCAGTCCTGCCGACTGGGGATAGAATCGGAAGGGAGACATATGGCAGATCTTATGGACAACGCTTTCACCTATTGCAGCCAGCTGTCAGGAACTGACCCAGTGTTCCTGCAAGAAAGGCTGCAACCGGAGATGCAAATGCTTTCGTTCAGGGTTCGCCTGCACTGCACTCTGCAGCTGTGTATTTCAGCTGTAGTGATACATATACAGCAGTGAAAGTTGGTGCCAGTGTATGGGCCACTCTAATAGTTTGCTTTGGAAGGGCAATTTTTAGAGTATTAAGGGTTTTTATTATTTTTTTCGATTTTGTTTCCATCTGGAATAACATGATCCAAATGCTAAGTACCTTAATGCAAAATACCACATATGCAAATAAATGGTAGATTCCAGACCCTTTTCTCACCTCTGTAAATAACACCCTCTTGCCAGAGGCAGAGGCACTCACCACAGATGTAATCACTGATGTTATGATAACACAGAGAAGAGAACCATAAAGTAAAGACAAACTTAGGTTATGAATGTTTGAGTAAAGAGAAGGATAGGTTAAGTTGGTTATAATGACATAACAGTAATCACTGTGTTGTCTCAGTAGCCTTGATAGACTCACTGGCAAAATATTTGTTTAGAATATGAAATTCTAATCCCCATGTTCCACTAATCAAACAAAAAACGATTTGAGTGGAAAGTTTTGGAACTTTGGACCAAAAGGTGCAATACTACTGGATGGGAAAAGACATATAATCCCACTAAATGATTTTAAAGAGAGGTTTAAAGGTGAATCACAGAAGATTTCTGCAGTGATAAATGCAAGTAGGTGTGAGTGTTTATTTTCTGCCTCTTTATTAATGTTGTGTTTTCAGTTTAATTACTATCTTGTGTTTCAGGTTTATCACTGTGTTTATATTTGTTTATTAGTTGTTTTTGTGCATCATGTTTTCCCATTCCCTGTTTTCTTTTTCCTGTTTTATTTTGTGATTTCTGCTCCATGTGTTTTCTTTCTTCACTTCCTGTCTTTGTGATTGTCTGCACCAGTCCTCATGTGTTCCACCTGTGTTCAATTGCCCCTGCCTTCCCTGTGTGTATATAAGTATCTGTGCTTCCCCTTATCCTTGTTGTATTGCCTTGTCTCCTGTGCTCTGCATCCTCTCTGTCTTATAATAAGTTCCTGATGTTTTCCTCTGAGTGGTTTTTCAGTTTAGACTTTTTATGAGATTCCTCTGTTTGTTTGTTTTTCTCTGTTGGATAGTGATGGCGAGATGACAGATTAATTTGCTTTCACTGCCAACGATGCTGGCTTACCTGTGTGCTTGATATGTGGCGAGGAATTAGCAACAACAAAAAATGTACTGTTGAATGACATTTCGAAAACAGGCACATAGCATTTGCTGAAACGTACCGAGCTGGAGATGAGCGAAAAAGGATAGTTCTGTGTTTAATTTATTTCAAAGTAGGCCTACACATGCCAGTGTAATTTGTTCTCCTCTTCATAAGAATTTTGTGTTTTTCCTTTGTGGTAACAGGTAAAAATAGCGCAAAATGTCAACAGTTTTTATGGATTGTCGTTCTAGAATTTCATAAATACAACAAACTATCGTTTATATATATATTTATATACATAAGCTGTGTTATCCAATATGTTTTGCGGCTCCAGACAAATGTTATTTGGGGGAGGAGGGCTCAAAAAATGGCTCTTTTGATAGTAAAGGTTGCCTACCCCTGCCCGAGGGGATTCTCCAATCTTCCTATGTTTGGTTCACCCAGGTATTGTTGGACCTCTACTGTTGCGTCCGCAGTGACTTTGTGTCCAAACGCTGCCACAGTTTGCTACCTAAGACAGACAAACCGGCTGTTAGTGACTAAATACAATTAGAATGTATCCAGTATCCACTACCTTGAGTCACAGGCTGAGAAACTTCTGATGTATACGGTTGTAATGATGAGGAGGAGGAGGAGAAGGAAGACGCGGTTTCCAAGAATAGCAGCTAATTCATTAGTGAGCCTTGTCACAGCATCTGCTGCTTTATTAGGGCTAAAGAAGCCTATCTTTTTAAACCTTGGATCGCACAGGGTCGCCAGTGACATGATGCTCATTGATTGCAAAGTGTATAGCTTCTCCCTTAACTGTTTCCTCAGATTCTCTGGAGTCTGGACAATTCCCATTTCCTCATCCAGTGAGTGGTGTAGCATGGATAAAAGGGGAATGACCTTTGATCCAGACACTCTCTTCTCCTCCGACAGCTCAACTGTGGTATCATGAAATGGGGCCAGCACTTTCAGACATTCTGCAATAATTGCATAGTGTTCTGATGACAGTGGGGCAACATCGGTGTGTAGGCCGGCATAAGCTGCTCCTACAGGTTCCTTGAGGTCATAAACACGCTGGAGCATATGGTATTGCTGTTCCAGCGTGTATCCACCTCTTGAATAAGCTTCAGTGCTGGCCGGCCCATTTGCTCCTGCACCTGTGTCAGCTTTTCCTATAAAATTTGCCAACAAAAAGTGAATCATTCAAGTGTCACTGAAGCAACAACTTAAACAAAACAGCGTCATTTAGAATATTGCAATTAAATTAAGGAATTCACTTTTGCTGTGGTGCTGCTCTTGAAATAGCCCACTATCTTCCTAGAGTTAGCCCGGATGTCAGACAACAGTGTTTTGCTGAAGAGCCTTTTTTATTAGTAAATTTAAAGTATGCGCCATACAAATTGTGTGACGCAAACGAAGCTGCCTGGCACATGCACCCATATTTGCTGCGCCATCTGTCACAAGACAAGTAACTTTGTTTGTTAGACCCCACTGTGACATAAGTGCTGATTTGACTGTTGCCAAATTTGCAGCAGATATGTGCCTCAGGGAAATACGATGCAAAGAGGTGGTTTCATCTATAAAATGGCAGGTCACAGCTAGATAGGCATCGGTGTTGATAGAGGTCCACATATCTGATAAAGCAACTGTGGAAGCCTTTGCGGTTTGGCTTTATCCTTGGACTCCTTATATCTCTCCTCCACCATAGCTTTCAAAGCCTAAAGAAAAGAAGAGAAGACTGTAGGAATGGCAAATATGGGCAACTTGGGAAACATGCTTCATGTGCTCACATACGCACCTGCCTTGTGGGGAGAACATAGGTAGGGTTGAAATTTTGAACAAGCTTTCTGAACCCTTTGTCCTCCACAATAGTGAAGGGCTGTGAATCCTCCATATTCACCAAGGCCTCATCCACATAATTCTACAGACCTGATGACAAAAAAAATGCTATATAGATTTACTCATTAATTACTCACATGTCAAATATTTATTAATGTTGTCTAATACAAACGTACCATACAATTTGATGTTTGTACGCTATCTTATATCATTGCATCCTGAAATGGCTTACCTGAGCTTGGTCCACCTTGGTTGGTCTCTATGTTTTCATGCATGTCTCTATAATGCCTCAGCATAGACGAGGTGTTATTTTTGTATCCAAGTTCTTTTGAACACAACAGACACTTTACCTTTAAAACACCAGGAATAAGAAGAAACACATTAGAACAAGCGATACGCTTTGTTGTCACATCTATTTACAGTATATTACACTATCTGTTATTATCTTCATACCTTAGGCGAGATCTGCTCAAAATGTTCCCAGACAGGGGAAAATCTCCTCTTTCTCGCTGGTTCCATCGCAAAAAAAAAGAAGGTTGAATATATTGCTAGCAAACGCACAATAAAGTCCCAAAACAAGTAAATGTGAGGGGGAATCCATTGCGTTTCGCTGCCCCTTTTATTTCGAATCGCACACCAAACCCGTGAACCACGTGGTACATCCGGCTCACGAGGCTTCAAACGACATCACATACTTCCTCAACACAAGCCTCGATACGCGCTTCTCAAAAATCTTCCTGGATTACTCGACACACGCTTCAAAGCCTGGACACAGGAAGACACATCACTACTGTTGGACATTTTCCTAGGACACTTTTTGTTTAAAGCTCTGCTTCTGGGTCCACCTGCTTAACCCAACCCCAACATTAGGAGTGTTGAAGTCATTCCTTTTTTTTTTTTTTTTTTTTTTGAACTTCTTTTTATTTCCTTTTGTCACATACAGTCATACAGTACATCGTTTTTAGCATGAAATTAGGTATCACAGGTTCAAGTTCTAGGTTACTGGGGTTAACTATCCATGTATGTCTCGGGTCCAGGCCATCATTATCCAAATATATCGAAATCAAGTTACTGAATAAAAATGTCCACAGACACAATACATTTCACATAACATTTCATCAAGACATTATTCTGAAATAGTATGACCTGCATATGTCCATTGGTTAAAAGGGGAAACAAAGGGAACACAAAAGCAATATATATATATATATATATTTTTTTTTTCCTCATATCAGATGGAAATGTAGAGCAATCGGGGACCAGTTGTTTTTAAAAACCTCTGTTTTCAGTTGTAATAGTGCAGTCAGGTATTCCATCCTGTACATATCTTGAATTCTGCCCCTCCATTGGGTTATTGTGGGGGGCTCTGGCTTCAGCCAGGAGGCTGTTATTAGTTTATTTGCTATTAAAAGAAGGACTCTCAGAAGTTTTGTCTGGCTGTTTTCTTCAAGGTTATCAGGCAGTATCCCTAAAATGAAGTGTGATGGTTCTAATGGTATGTCTATAAATAAACAAGTTTTTATTTCCTTTTGTATTTTTTGCCAGTATTCTGATAGCTTTGGACATTCCCAAAATATGTGTGTATGGTGTCCCACCTTGCCACAACCCCTCCAACATTGTGCTGATGTGATGCTCCATTTGGATGTTATAAGTGGAGTTCTGAAGCATCTCATTTTAAGCTTCCATCCAAATTCCTTCCAGTTAGGACTACTGGTTACTCGGTGTCCCTGTTCGAATGATTTTTCCCATTGTTCATCAGAAATTGTTATTTTCATCTCTAGTTCCCATTTTTCTTTAATATCCAAATTATTTTCCTTTAGTTCTTCCTGCAGTATCCTGTATAAATGTGATATGAACTTTGCTTTCACTGTTCCTTGTATTGCCAATATGAAGAAGTGTTCAATTTTGGATGGTAGTGAGCAGATTTTTTCCCATTCTTGATGTGTATGTAAATAATGTCTTATTTGTAAGTATCTGTAGAAGTCTTGGGTTGGTAACTCATATTTATCTTTAAGCTGTTCAAATGACTTCAGCACACCTCCCTCGAACAACTGGTCCAATACTACTATTACCATCTCTCTCCATCGTTCAAAACACCTGTCCAGTCTAGCAGGAAGAAATTCTGTGTTACTTGCTATTCTCATAGCTCTGGATATAGTCATGGGGAGTTTTAATTTTTTCCTCACAACTGACCATATTTTTAGAGTATTTTTAATCCATAAATTAGTAATCTTGTTCTTCCCACGGTGGTCTGAATTCAGGAATGGGAATGAGTCCAGTGGTGTGTCTGGGCATTCACTTTGTTCCATTCCTACCCATATAGTGTCTGTTTCTTGAGATACCCAAGCAACCATCGCTCGTAATTGGGCTGCCCAGTAATATTTTTTCAGGTCAGGCAGGTTCAGGCCTCCATTGTCTTTTGGACATAGTAGTCTTTGAAGTTTAAGTCTGGGTGGTTTACTTTGCCATATAAATTTGGAAAATCTTTTGTTCAGTGCATTAAAAGTGGTCGCAGGGACATATATAGGTAGTGATTGAAAAAGAAAAAGCAATCTTGGCAAAACATTCATTCTTATTGTTTCTATTCTTCCTATCAAAGAGAGTGGTAGGATTTCCCATCTTGTGAGGTCTGCTTTTATGTGACCTATCAATTTTCCATAGTTGACCTTAAATAAGTTTGATAAATCTGTTGTAATGATAATTCCCAGGTATCTAAATCCATCTGCCCAATTAGCATTAAGCCTTCCTGTTAGGTGTGTTGGCCATTGTCCAACTAACATCATTGCCTCTGATTTTGATTGGTTGATCTGATAGCCAGAGAGCTCTCCATACTCTTTTAAAGTGTCCATCAACGCAGGAACAGATTTGACCGGATCACTTATGTAGGTCAGGATATCATCTGCAAAGAGAGATATCTTATGTTCTCTATTCCCCATGTCCTTTATACCATTTATTTCCTTATTTTGTCTTATAGCTGCTGCCAAGGGTTCAATATTTATAGCAAAGAGCAGGGGACTGAGGCAGTCTCCCTGTCTCACCCCCCTCTGCAGATCGAAGAACTCAGAACAGCATCCGTTCACTCTGACACACGACCTTGGGTTTTTGTATATGACCCTGACCCAGTTTACAAACTCTGGGTGAAATCCCATTGCAGATAGTGTTTTGTACAAGAAGTCCCAATTCACTGTATCAAATGCTTTCTCTCTCATCATCATCTCATCGTCATCCGCTTATCCGGGGTCGGGTCGCGGGGGGAGCAGCTCAAGCAAATGCTTTCTGTGCATCAAAACTTATGAGCATTGATGTCTGCTTACTTTTCTTAGCACAGGTAATAATGTTTAGGGTTCTTCTTATATTATTAGCACCCTGTCTGCTGGGAATGAATCCTGTTTGATCCGGGTTAATCAGCGTTGTAATATGTTTTTGGATTCTCTGTGCTAAAATACTTGTCAATAATTTCTGGTCATTACATATCAGGCTAATGGGTCTATATCCTTCACAGTGTGTTGGATCCTTTCCTTCTTTATAAATCACAGATATGATGGCCCGGGACCATGTCTCAGGGGGGTCATTTTTGGAAAGAGCGTATCTAAACACCCTGGTTAAAATCGGCGCCAGCTCATTTATGAAGCATTTATAGAATTCTCCAGAGAATCCATCGACTCCTGGGGATTTATTATTTTTCAATCTTTTTATTGCATCCCTTATTTCTATTTCTGATATTGGTGTTACCATATTTAATGATACATCTTCTGGCAATTCGGGGAGGTTTAACTTAGCTAGGAAGATTTTAGAATTATCTGTTGTTTGTGATTTAGGTTCTCTGTACAGATTTTGGTAAAATGATGCAAATGCATCTGCCACCTCTTTGGGAAGAGATACTGTTCTTGCCATTGTTGGATGGACTACCTTAGAGACAGTTCGGTTAGCCTGAGCTTTGCGAAGTTGGAAAGCTAGGAGGCGGCTGGCTCTGTTGCCCATCTCATAATATTTCTGTCTGGAGAATCGTAGAGGTCCCTCCGCTTTGTATGATAAAAGCTTATCCAGTGATTTTCTTGCCTCCTTGAGTTCTGTGGCATTAATACTTGATCTATTATTCTGGTGTTGTATTTCTAGGAGTTTTATCTTGTTTTCTAGGGTCAACAGTTCCTCTAGTCGCTTTCTCTTCAGTTGTGGTGATATCTGTATGATTTTCCCTCTTATGACTGCTTTTGCTCCCTCCCATAAAATTGACAGGTTAACTTCTCCATTATCATTTATCTCAAAGTATTCTTTTAATTGTTGTCTCAAATCCTCCACTATTTCTGTGTTGCTCAGAAGAGATACATTCAACCTCCAGTATCTGAAGAAAGAGTACATGCCCAGGTCTATTTTCAGTATAATTGGGGCATGATCACTCAGAGTTATAGGTTCAGTGTAACATTCTATTACTTTGTACATGTATTGTTGAGGAAGACAGAAGAAGTCAATTCTTGAATAACTGTTGTGTACATTAGAAAAAAAGCTGAAATCTCTCCCTTTAGGGTTTTTAGTTCTCCATGGGTCCACAAGTCCCAGTTCAGAAATGAAATTATTCAGTGTAAGTGTTTTTGGACTTTTGGGTCCTTTTTCTATTGGGTTCCTGTCCTTTTTCCCATCTTGCACCGCGCTGAAGTCCCCTCCGATTACTAGCATACCCTTTGAATTGTCTGAAATGGTGTTCGCAATTTCTTTGAAGAAACCTGGGTCATGTTCGTTTGGGGCATATACATTCAAAATGGAGATCTCATTTCCTCCGACACTTCCAACCACCATGACATATCTTCCTGATTTATCCTGCACCACCTTCTCTACACTGAAGGCCAGAGTTTTACTAATTAGAATCGCCACCCCTCTTTTTTTCCCATTTGAGGCACTGTACACTAAATTTACCCAGTCCCTCTTTAATTTTTTGTGTTCTTCCTCGGATAAGTGAGTTTCTTGTAGCATTGCAACGGAGCATTGCATTTTCTTTAACTGATTGAATATTTTTTTCCTTTTTATAGGATGGTTTAGTCCATGGACATTGTAACTCACTATGGTCAATTTTGAAGTCATTCCTGATATAGACTTTATCAATGTTAGACACACACCACAAGTAGGAAAATCTTTTGAGATAATTGATGAAGGATTCAGTTATGTTGTAAACATCAATGACATTCCTGAGTTGACACAGGTACCGTCATGTTTATGGGCTTAGCACAAATATGTGGGTCTGATCAGCAAGCAGACCCAATAGTGATAAAACCTAAATCTCCTTGTAGACTATGTCAGAATCAATATCTGTTGACTGTTGCAGTGGAAGGTATTAAACCAGTTTTTGAATCTCTTTTTCTAGCTGGAGTGACCACATGTTTTATCTTTGTTCTTCTCCAGAACTCAGTTTCCCAGGGTGCTTCAACGTCACTCAGAGGTGTAAAAAAAACGACTGGGGACACAACTTTCAACCACTATCGGTCACTCTGGGACCCATGACCCATGAGGTAACCAGGCCAATATAAGCCAAGTCCACACGCACACAAAGGCATATCTGCCCACACATCTCAGCCCTGCCTGTCTCTAGCTGAAGGGAAAAGAGAGAAAGAAACAAAACTAAAAAGAAACAAAACTAAAAAACACATAGAGAGTAAAGTAAAGAAAAACTAACATTTTTTGGAATGTAAGTTTTAGTTGTACGTCAGCAGAACTCAGATATCTGACTCCTCAGGCGTAATATCTAATGAATCTATAATGAACAACAAGGGGTTCCAGATTGTCAAATTTCCTCAGAGAGCCCTTGAGGGAAAACCTTAATCTCTCCAACTTTAAATTGTGAAGAACTTCCTTAACCCATTGAGTGTAGGATGGGGGCAAGTTGTGCTTCCAGATCAGCAAAATTAAGCGCCTAGCCAACAGAGTGCAAAAGGCCATAGAATGTCGTGCCTCAGCCTTCAAGATGTTGTTGTGTGGGATACCAAAGAGGGCAGAGAGGGGATGGGGGTCGGCCACAAAATGGTAAGCAATTTGAAGGAATCGAATATTTTGGACCAGAAGTCTGTAAGCTTTGGACATGACCAAAACATGTGTATGAGATCGGCAGAGGACTGGTTGCATCTATTACAAGTGTCAGCTACATTGGGATAGAATTTAGACACTCTATGATTGGTGTAATAAGTCCTGTGTATGAGTTTACATTGAATCAGCCCGTGTTGGGCACAGACAGAAGAGTTGTGGCCTAACTCAAGGATGTTGTCCCACTGATCTTCTTCAAAATTAAGCCCCAGATCCTGTTCCCACAAATGTTTTGTGTGTTGTGGGGAAACTGAAGTGATGGCGTCCATTGCATCAAAAATACGGGAGATATTCCCTTTTTTTTTAACAATATGTTTATTATGTTTTTTCAGGTAGTTAAGTACAAACATACAAATACTAGGAGTAAGTAAGAAATTATGCCAAAATGAAAGGAAAAGAGAAAGAAAGAAAAAAGAGTAAATTAAAATAAAATAAAGGCATAAAAACAGAACAAAAAAACAAACAGACAAAACTAACAAACAGGGCGTACAAAAGGACAATGAAATGTATTGATGCATCACTAGTATACAAAATACATTAAAAAAAAAAGGTGTAGAGAAGTGGCCTATTGTGAGTCTCATAGCTGCTCTAAATCTCCATCAAATTGAGCAAGGTGGTCTAAGAATGGCTGCCAGATCTTGTAGAATTGTTTAAGCTTGTTTGTCAAACTGTATCGGATTTTCTCCATATATAATAGAGAAGTAAGTTCTGATAGCCACGTCTTGAAGAGTGGCACTGCTCCTGACTTCCATAGCCTTATAATCAGTCTCTTTGCAATTAACATTCCATTCATGATGATGTGCTGTACTGGGATACTTCGAGGCAAAAGAGACAGGGAGAAGCCAAACAGTGCCACCTCTGGCTCAGGCTTGAACACACAGTTGTACATTTCAGAAAACCACTTAAATATTCCACACCAGAAGTCGTACAGCTTTGAACATGTCCAGAAAAGGTGGGTTAAAGATCCGTCAGCAGATTTACATCGATCACACAAAGGAGAGACAGCAGGATATATTCTATGTAGTTTGGTTTTCGAATAATGGAGTCTATGCATAACCTTAAACTGGATTAAGTGATGTCTGGCATTAATAGAACAATATTGGATTCTGCTGAGACCCTCCTGCCAAACAATGTCGTCAATCTGGAGAACCAGTTCCTCCTCCCAAGCCTTTTTCAAAGAGTGGGTGACATAGTTCACTTGTTCAGCGACCATGACAAAGTTTGAAATCAAGCATTTTGATCCGGCGGGCCAAGCCAGAAACTATAAATCCTACTTTCATCAGGGAGAGATTCAAATTTAGTCAGGCTTTGGCGGACATAGTTTCTAACCTGAAGGTATCTAAAGAAGTGTGTTGGCGGAAGGGCAAACTTGTCTATTAGTTGAGTAAATGTTTGTCAATGTACAAATCTTTTAAAACTATGATGCCTTTTTGTCTCCAACTATAAAAAGTTGCATCTAAGAGAGCAGGTAATCTAAGAGAGCAGGTAATGCATGATTATGACACACTGGAGCATAGATAGAGGTACCAGGTAACTTGCAGCACTTCATAATTTGCTGCCATATTTTCAAACAATTATTAATTATTAGATTTTTCACTTTTGTGATGGGCAGCCCAGGTGTTGAAAAAAGAAGAGCTGGGAGTGAACTGTCTTTGACGTCTTTCTTTTCAATGGCTACCCACGCAGGGGTGCTTGTTGAAATCTCCAGGTTGTAGCCATCACCCCAGAAGGCAAGAGCTCTAAGATTTGCCGCCCAGTAGTAATGCTGGAAGCATGGCAGCCCAAATCCACCTTTCTCTCTGAGTTTTTGTAAATGAGTTTTTGATTGGGCCGAGCACAGGGGTCTGTGCTCGGCCCAATTTTATTCTCATTATGTATGCTTCCACTAGGAAACATTATCAGGACACACTCGGTAAATTTTCACTGTTATGCGGATGACACCCAGTTATATTTGTCAATAAAACCTGATCAAAGTAATCAATTAACTAAACTTCGAGCATGTCTCAAGGACATAAAAACCTGGATGACCCGCAATTTTCTCTTATTAAACTCATATAAAACTGAGGTTATAATACTCGGCCCTAAACACCTTAGAGAAACATTATCTAATGATATAGCTGCGCTCGACGACATTGCCCTTGCTTCCAATGAAACAGTCTTCGATCCTGATTTGTCCTTTAATAGTCACTTAAAACAAATTTCTAGGACCGCCTTTTTCCACTTGTGTAATATCTCAAAAATCAGACATGTCCTTTCGCAAAAAGATGCAGAAAAACTAGTCCACGCCTTTGTTACATCGAGACTGGACTACTGTAATTCACTATTATCAGGCTCCAGCAGTAAGTCGTTAAAGACTCTGCAGCTTGTCCAAAATGCCGCAGCACGTGTCCTGACGAGAACTAAGAAAAGAGAGCACATTTCTCCAGTATTAGCATCGCTACACTGGCTTCCTGTTAAATCAAGAATAGAGTTTAAAATTCTCCACCTCCTTAGTAGTTTTTCCTTACTCTTGTTGAGGGTTAAGGACAGAGGATGTCACACCATGTTAAAGCCCTATGATACGAATTGTGATTTGTGAATGTGGGGTATACAAATAAAACTTGATTGATTGATTGATATAATGTGAGCTTTAAAAACCCCCAGATAAAAGGCATGATTATTGAGTCTAGTAACTTAAAGAATGACTTTGTGAGGAAAATAGGAATGTTCTGAAAGAGGTATAGGAATCTTGCCAGTGAAACCATCTTGATAGCATTTGTACGACCCACTATAGAGAGCGGGAGCGTGCACCATTTGCCAATATCTCTTTTTAGTTTTTCAACCTTTTCATGGAAATTTTCAGTTTAAATATTAATTTAGGATCCTTTGGAAGAGTAACTCCTAGGTCCTTCAGCTTGTCTGTAACTTTAAATGGGAGTTTATGCAGAAATTCTGCTTCATGGTTATCCCCAAGAGGCATAAATTCTTTCCTCAAATCTCCCACCTTGCCACACAGTAGTCTGAGTGGTAGAAAATGTAAGTCAATTTGTAAATAAGGGCTCAACAGATGTGATAACAACATAGGCTAAAGCAGTACAATGTAACAGTTCCACCCAGAAGGGGCTGAAATAACGGTGAGCCCAACTTATATTAACTTCTATGCCACTACAAATAACTTTGGCATCTTCTAACACCAACACACGAACAGCCATATTTGTTCTGTTAACAAAACGCCAGCATGTGAGCCCTTGCCATGCATTTATATCTCTCACCCGGTCTGTACCTGTCTTTTCCTATCAGCCCATATTGAGCTGAAGAAAAAGGCGGAGCATGTCTCGTGCTTCTCCAGGAAATCTTGGCACGCCCGCACCAGGTACGCCCGGGCCCTACCCTCAAAGACCTCCTTAAGCTTGGCTTTAAGGGAGTCACAAGCCAGCTGATTTACAGTGCTGCTGCAGTTTCCTTTGCTGTACTCGAGCTCGAGGAGGCGCTGAAAGCTAAACATCTCCTTCTTTGCCAACCTCACCTTCCTTTACAACACCAATCACAAAACGTTTTTATTCGTTTCTTCGCTACTTCCCACCACTCAATCACCCAAGGACACATTGGACTTAGTCCTAGAAGGTTTTTGAAAAACAGTACGAAATCTCGTTTGAAAATGTCCTCGTCTAATATACTAAAATTGAGGTGCCAGTACCCACGCCCAAAAACAGGCAGGCATAGGCGCACCTCAATTAGCAGCCCATGATGGTCAGAGAAGAACCAAGAGAGCAGTCGACCTGACACCAATTCAAAGATTTTGCTACAAACACGTAGTCCAGACGTCTAAACGTTCCACGTGAGTAAAGGCTCTTATATACTTCTACGTATCCGTTTCTCGGAGAGGGCTCCACAGGGGGCGAAGAGTCTTTTTGATTTTTGCTTCTCCGACCACTGTACGTCGAGGGTTAGGGTTAACGTTAGCGCCGTTTTGAAAGCTCCTTATAACCGTCTGTGACCGTGCACACATGCCGTCAGTGCTCGAACGAGCGACCGTCAGCCGGACAACTCCGCTGGCTTAACACACACGTCACATTTATCGTAGAATCATAGCTGTGTTTGGGTTTGATGTGACAGGAAACAGGAAGTTTGAGGTCCGGAAATGACGTCGAACAGAAATGACGTCGTACGTAAATGACGTCATACGGAAATGATGTCGTTCGCGGACCAATCACAGCCAAGGGCTCTCTGTGGGCTCTCCGACATAAACACGGACAGTTAGAAAAATCAGAGGTGTACGAAAAGCTCTCCGAGGCGCTCGGAGAGGGCGTTCCACGACGGATAGGGCGATCTTATCTGTCCGTTTTACAAAATACGCACAAGCATAAATTGGCCTTTACGCCATATGGTACCGTCTACCAGTGGCCTGACCATCCTCCCCCCATCTACCAGCCCGTGTCTAGCCATAAGGTTGGAGATATAACTATCGCTGGTGTCGCCCCACTTACCTAACTGAACATTGAAATCCCCACCGACAATTACCTGCCTGTGGGTGGCCAGGTGTGGCTCTACTAACTCAAACATTTCTCGTCGTTCCTTCTGAGTTTGTGGTCCATACGCCACAAAAACGCTCAGTTTGCTTGTCCCCCATGCGATGTCAACACCCATTATCCTCGAACATTTATGAAAACATCCTCCTTCCTAATCTCTTTAACACCAAACAAAATCCTGACACCTGTAGAGTGGACCCCTCCCACACTCCCGATTGAGTCCCCTTTCGTACACTGCCTTGAGAATTTTGCAGCATCCCCCATGTCCCGTAAATGAACTTCCTGCAATGAACTAATTTCAACATGCAGATGGTCCACAAAATCCTAAACAACCATTATTTTGAGTGTGTCCCTCTGTAACGGATGCAGACACGTGACTCAGGATTTGGTTTTGGGTTCTTTATTCACCTGCAGAAACCAACAGAAACCTCTTTTGCTCCATTCAAAAGTCCTCAGTAACACATTGTTGGGCAAACAGTTATAATCTAAAAGGAAACCCACATACCTGCAGAAACCAACAGAAACCTATTTTTGCTCCATTCAAAAGTCTGCAAAATAGAATAAATTTACAATCAAGGCTGCCGAAATCTGTGGCGCGAAAACAAAATGGCGGCTGCATTTCATAAAATACATCTCCGGGGACATTAAATTACGTTAATTTGCAACATTGCCAAAACATAAACACTCAAAACAACAGCACAATGTACTTATACAGTGGATATTAAAGAAAATATCAAAGAAAACTATAACACAGCACGGAGCTTTTCAACAGGTGACCAACCCTCAGTGATACAAAACTACACTGAGGGAAGGAAGAGCCGACAGGAAGTAAAGAACTTTCGGGGAGCACAAAAGGTGTTACACGGCAACATCACTTCCGCAGGCAGCGTTAACACAATAAAATAATAACATAATAAAATTCAAAAATACAAATTACAAATACAAATTACAAATAAAAATAAATACAGTACATTCTTAACTCTGTTACACCTCATTCCTCTTACATTTAACGAAAGAATCTTAACTGCAGCCATTATTATTTGTATTTTTACCGAATCAAAACAAACAAAAAAACTCCTGACTGCAAGTAGAGGTCCTCACTGTCCATCTGGCCCGCCTAGAAAAGGGGATGGTATATTGAGCAGGTCTGGGGGTTAATCCAGCTACAGCCGCAAACCTACGGCGAGCAGATCTTCTGGATCTCCTCTGATCTGCTCCGTAGCCGCTCCACTCTCACCTAGCCCTTAGTTACCCCCCTCTCGCTCCTGATGTTCTTCCTCCTCTGCAGCCCTTCTTTGCTGTCCTACCCCGCAAACCATCCCACCATCAACTACCTTCTCTTGGTCCTGTCCCTCTGCCCTGTTGCCTTCCCCCTTTGACTTTTTACTATGGCTCCCCCCTTACTCTTGCCACTTCTAATTGTCTTCCCCACTCCAAAAGCCTGCAATCCTTTCCGTGCCCCCTTGTTGACCTAGGAGGTGGCTGGACCTGGGGTCCAGCCAATCCCCCCCTGTGTTGTCACAGGGCACATGGGCTTCACTATGCCCAGATGCACTGCGGGTTGTTCCACCTTAGAAAGATCAGTAGCTGGCTCTGCCTGTACTGGTGTGCTTGAGCCATTCCCTGCAGGCACGGGTCCCTTTCCTGGATCCTTTGCTTTTTCCGGCTCTCCAGTGGACTGGCCACTTCCGTGAAGGTCTTACTTTGGCTTGGACAGTTGCGGTACAGGTGGCCCAGTCCACCACATCCATGACAGGCCATGGGCCCCGTGCAATCTTTGGCCTCATGACCCCCTTGGCCACAAGCACGGCAGCAGGTTCCGGAACAGCCTGCCTCTCTATGGCCAGACTGCTCTGGATCTGGTCAATTTCAACGTATTTATTTTTTCAGCACTTTACCCAATTTTGTCTCCCAATTAGTTTCTCCATCAGTTATTTCCAAAGGATATGCCCAGTAACGTCATTGGCCCTGCACACTGAGAGAGCCCTAAAGGGTTATCAACTCTGTCCTTCCACTTTCCCAAGTATTTAATCTGGGATTTTTCCTGTATTGATTTTAGAACCAGAAGCAGTTGAAAACATGTCGATGACCCGCATAGCTTCCCGCCAACAAAAATACAAGGGGGCTGATGCTGGACATCCTTGTCTGACCCATCTAGTTTGCTTAAAAAACTCAGCAAGGTTTCCATTAACATAAACTCTGATTCCAACTTCTGTGTATAAGAACCTCAACCAACGCCTAAACACCGAAGCCCAATTTTTCTAATGTCCTGAACAGAACTCGTGGTCAACTCTGTCAAAGGATTTTTCCTGGTCAAGACTTGGGACAATTAGTGGTATATTTCTGTCCTGGGAATAAGATAATATATCTCTATGCATTTGTAAATTCAAGTTCAATTGACTGCCAGGAACTGCACATGTATGATCTGAGCCGATGACAAAGGGTAAAACGGTTTTTCAAAACCTTACGTAAAATCGTATAATCTGTACACAGCATTGTAAGCGGCCTGTTTGATATATTGTTACCATCTCCTTTTTTAAACAGAAGGGATATCACCCCTTTTCTCATGGACTCCCCTGTAATCCCAGATGTGCATTGTGATGGAAATCTAGAAATACAAGAGGCTGGAAACAAAGTTATCTACGTGTATTTAATTAGGGGCTTTCTGCAGAAAGGATCCACTCAGGGAGACACAAGGATCTCAGAGTGAAGATGGAGAACAGTCAAATCCAATGATTTTATATAGGAGGACTGAGGGCTGTCTCTCTGAACCAATCCAGACTGGTTCCGTAGGTGGGGGAAGGAGTGGAATCTAAACACAAACAACGGGTTTTCATGCATTTCCCAAGGAGATTAACAGACCTGTGGTGGGTAAACAAGTGGCAAAACGCTGTGGCCCAATGTCTTCCCAAAATATTATATAAAACTATTTTGTGATCCCATCTATTCAGAATCATGGGCAACACCTCTCACCCCCTACATGACAATGTGGGGTCCCTGAGCAGCTCCTTCAGCAGCAGACTGTTACACCCACGGTGTAAGAAGGAGAGGTTCCGCAGGTCCTTCATCCCGGCTGCAGTCAGGCTCTACAACACCAGCACCACCTGATAATGTTGTAGTCCCTGTCTATTATCTCTATCTCCACTCAACCTCTCACCATAGCTGTATTTGTATTTTTATTTTTCTTATTTATTTTTTACTCACTTATAATGGTTACATTGCAATATTTATGTTTCCATTATGCTATCTTGTATTATTATTTATATTATGGTCACTTACTTTTTAATTATTTTCTGTATCATGGTCACTACTGTTGCAATATTACTTATAATATTTTTGTTTTCATTACAATAACACTTACATCATTCCACTTTCTCCCCAGTACCTGCTTTTGCACAGTGTCTGTTTTGCAGGTTGTTTGTTTCTGTACTCTCATCATGTGTAGTTTAGTAGTGTACATATTGTGATCTTTTTTATTGTGCTTCGGCACTGTTACTTAAATTCTGTTTTTCTCTTATTTGCTGTAACAAGTGAATTTCCCCGTTGTGTGGATAAAATAAAGAAATCTGAATCAGGTTTTAGAATCAGACTGGCTGTGTGTATCTTGTGTTGTGTGTCACAATATGCAAATGTTGGTCTTATATTCAATGTGTTTAAATTCATCCCTCAAAAATCGAGAGCAAACCAAACAAACACAAAGTTACCGTGAAAAACTAGGCAGGTCCAATAACTTCTGATTAGTGTTGGTGTTTATTGTTGTGAAAGTGAGCCCAGGCAAGCAGGGGAGTGGGGAGAGCAGGCTGTTTTCGCCTGCCTCTTGAGTCCGTCCTGTGATTGGCTGACTGCACTTTGAGTGACACGCAACCAGGCCTATCACCGGTCTCATTCTGGCACATTCCCTCTGGTAAACACAGCTGAAACGTTGGTATGTCTGAATAACATTATAGAAGACCAGCCACATATTCATATCGTCAGACAGGATGTTTTTGAACGGTAAGTTACATCGTCCTCATGTTTGTTCAAGTTTTAGCAGGAAAGTCGGCCAATGTAGGAGTACCGTCCCAAGTTACACCACCACCGTTGGGGGGCGGGGCGCCCCCCTAATATAATGGTAGGGGAGACGCTGACATGTTTCTTAGAATGGACTGAAAAAGTCAGCGGAGTGACTGTTTTTATACTTTGAGGGTCCTTACTGACCCCCTTCAAGTAACTACTGATAGTAAAAGGCCAGGAAAATGTATTTTACACAATATCGACCTCTTTAAACTATGCATTTGAATGAGTTGGCTTAAAGCGGAGGGTTAAGATGTTTTTTTTTTTCAATTTCTCTACAGTTCTTAAAACAAACCACAAAGATTTATGCACATAGAAATATATGTGGCATATCAACAAAGCCGTAGGCATTGTGGTAAATAGACTGCAGTTATATAGCACTTTTCTAGTCTTATCCACCACTCAAAGCACCTTACAAATCACATTCACTCATTCATTAATTGTATATACAGTGATTTTTAGACACTCATCATTCAGACACTGGCATAGCGGAAGTCAGGGGCAATTTGGGGGTTCAGCGTCTCTCCTAAGGACACATTTCCACTTAATGAGCCAGGGATTAAACCACCAACCTACTGGTTAGTTAACAACCTGCACTAACTCCTGATCCATAGCTGTCAATGTGTGCATTACCTGAGTTCACCAGAAAAACAGTCCTCTTGGCGTTTCTTTGATAATGTCCACGGATTTGGTGGGAGAGCTCTTTTGTTAGAAGTACTGCAATAAACAGGGTTTCCCCCAGTGCTGTATAGGCCTGGCGGGCCGCCAGGCCTTACTCCCCCCCCCGCCAGGCTAAGCGTCGCATGTTTTTTTTATTTAAAAAAAAAATAAAAAATCCGTCACTCGCGCACATCAACAACACTTCACTTCCTCATTGAGCCCCGATCACAGACATGGTCCCGATCCCAAAGCAACCATCCTATTGGTCCAAACAGTCACATGTCCCACCCAGACGCCTTCACTGACCCTCGGACAACAGAATGCTCCTTTAACACAGTGTTTTACTGAACATACGTCGCCTTCACTGATCCTCAGACATCAGAACGCTCCTTCAACACAGTGTTTTACTGAACATAAGTCAAAACCAAACATAAACCTAGTCCGTTACACGATTAGGCTGCAGCTATTTGGTTTTATTTATTTAAAAATAGGGTACTTCTTATTTCATACATTTTCCACAAATATGAGGAGGACTCAAATAGCCCTACAAAGTTCTGTGTTTAATTTATTTCAAAGTAGGCCGACACTTGCCTGTGTATTTTGTTTGTTTGTTATTTTGTTGCTTGTCTGTTTGAGTAGCTGGCTGAAAGCAAAGAAGTAGTACGCTTATATTTTATTGGTAACCAAACTGTTACGGTTCATTGTTTCTGAAATAAGAGGCCTGACTGCTATGTTCACAGCAAACTTGAATTTTTTTTAATATTAAGTAGGGCTGCCACTAACGACTATTTTTCTATCGATTAATCTGACGACTATTTTATCGATTAGTCGATTAATCTAAACGATTAATTTTCCTCCGAAAAAATCAAATTGACCATTTCAATTCAGTTAATTTTATTTTGATAACAACAAACTGTATGTCACCATATAATGCAGCACAAAACAAAATGTAAACAAAGGCTCAAATATTAAAGTGCAAAACTGTAGGTTTAAACTAGCAACTCCAACGTGATAAGAAAGTATAAGAAACAATGGTGTCCAGCTCAAAATCCGACTCAACACCCCCCCCCCCCCCCCCCGCGGGTGCCTTCTAGCAGCCCTACCACCAGGCTTAGCAAGTTTTCTGGGGGAAACCCTGAATAAAGGTCTTCCCTGAGCCAGTATTCACGCAGACAATAGTATTATGTTCAAGAGCTGCTTCAAGAAGTTCTACCTGTGGAGAAAAATGTAGGAAAGTGTGAACCTAAATAAATATAATACTCATCAATTAATACATAAATACAAAGCAACAGCAATGAATAACTTTCTACTTGTATGCTGCTAGTAAACATGCATGTGGATAGAAACTTCCTTGCCTGATATTTCCTAGGTGTATAGATGTTTTCATGGATAGCCTCCTGCTGCCATGGCAGACCAAAGAAAGGCCCCATGGGTGAAGTAGCTGGAGTGACAAGCTGTAAGCCTGCCATGTTTCAAAGAGTTGGAGGTCAGGGGGCTGGGCTCCTCCAGTCGTCCACTTTATTTCATTTCATTTCATAATGGTCACTGGCAAGTTCACTGGCAAGGGAAATAAGGATACCACATTAATGTACTACCTTATTAATGTTACACAAGAGTCACTCATTTAGGTGCTATTTGCAGTTTGGTTTTAACATGGCAGCACTATATATTAAGTTTGAGTAGACACAGAACAGCTTGTTTAGACTGTTGAGACAAACAACAGTTTGTTTAGTGATTAGCAACAGCTATATTAATCCTTGGACATCAGTGCCCTTGATATTGATCACACAGAGTAAATACCTCATCTCCCCAACAGTCAATCATAATTGAAAGAGCCTCTTTAGGAATCTAAGACCAAGTCCAGTTGCTCTTGATAAAACATTTGTTGATTATCATTTAGGCCCTATAGAGACCTGTGTTGGGTAGGGCTGCAACTAACGACTATTATGATAGTCAATTAGTCACCGATTATTGAAACGATTAATCGGATTATGAATGACACAAATTGTCAATTGCTCTGATTTAGCAAACAGCTTTCAATTAAGCTTGAGGTTGTTCGAGGCATGTGATGACTGAAAATAAAGACAATAAAGATCGATACTTCATTAAAAAAAATGTCTTAATAAACTTTGCTGCATATAAGTGTACAGTCGTCTTCGGACTAAATAATTGTGAATAATTAATAATAATTAATCAGAAAAATAATCAACAGATTAATTATCAAAATAATCGTACAATGCAGCCTGTCATCTCTGACTGCCAAATACAGTGTTTTCAAATAATCCATTTTGCGTAGGAAGGTTCCTAACGAAGGGAAATTACCAGAATGTCTTTCAGTGACCGCCATAATAAGACTGTTGAAATACTTTAAATGATACGCAACCAAGCTTTAGTGTTTCAAATCTTATTATCTTTAGCATCGGAAACACTGGACCATCCTTGGCAAAAGGAAAGGAAAAAACGACACCCAACAATTCATTGTGGCAACAACATTTGAAGTAACATTGCATGTGCAGCTAGCAGATCCACAAAAATTCAAAAAACAGAGCAGCTTTTTAATTCTAATGACACAATGCAGAACTGATGTAAATCCTCACAATTTCTTGAGATCCTGATTTCTTCATTATCAAATCTGTCAAGTCCGGAGTCACATTGATCAGCAGGCATATTGATCATCATCAGAAGTAAATAGGCCTACAATTAAAATTCCAATCGCCCATTTGCCAAATACACACAATTTTCATTTATAAGGCTTCCTCCACATATATTCTTTCTGTTATATGAGTTTAACCTTTCATGTAAGTTTATTTTGTTTTTATTTTAAATTTGCCATAACAGTGGAAACTCAGTATAGCGCTGAGACATATTTGAAGTGAGTCAACTTATCTTTGATTAAAACTAATGTAGACCCAAACCACCGCCTGCCAGTCACACATTACTTTTTATTTTATTTAACCTTATACAAAAACGTAACGCCTTCAGCTAACCAACACTTGACCACTCAGTTGCAGACACCCCAATGACTAATATAAGCAAGTTTTTCAACAACTATTAAAGTTAATTTAACACAAACTGTTTAACAGTTAGACGAATTAATACGCCCGATCTTAAGAAATCTGATTAAACATCTTAACACTAGGAGCAATGAAGCATGTCAAGGTTCTTGGCCTGATTAAATTGATAAATTGTGATTCGTAATGTTTGCTAATAACAAAGTTCATGTTAAATTATCTTTTTGGCTTCACTGGTGCTAATAGTAAATACAGACTTGATGAACAAACGAAGTAAGCAACGCCACCGACAGTCGAATTGACCTCTTGCGTTACAAAGCAGGCAAAGAGGTGATCTGGAACCCCTCTTGCAGTGTTCAACAGGGAACCTTAACCTAAAATGGCTAGAGAATATGAAGTCAAAGGGATCGCGCCTGCCATAAGCCAGATCTTGGCCTAGCTATCTTATTGACCATAGAAACGTATTTCCGATTAGGCTGGGCTGTTTCTGACTGTGTGATTTGTAGATTTAAATTGAAACGTGGCCTTATCCAAAATGTACAGCGTGTAATGCAACACAACATCTAAGCAACAACTATAGCCGCCATGCACCATCAGCTAGCTAGCTAATAGCTAACAAGGCCGACACATTAAAAATAGTATTTGAGAAATACGAATCATACAATTATGTACTTAATCTCACCTGGTGTATGTTCGTAGATTGATCGTCTTGACTAAAGGGCTTGAAATCATTCGTTTGATATCCTCAATGCCATCCACCCTTACTTATCTGACTTGGTGGGTTTCCTCTCACAGTCCTACCACGTCCTTTTACTTAGGCCCTGCTACGCTAGGAATATAACGTATAATACATAGCTATCCGCGGTACTAATGACACGCTAGTCTCGTTTAGAGAGCGAGAATCTCATTCCCCTGGCTTCTTCTTCTTGGGGGTTTAACGGCAGCTTGCATCCTAGTTGTTGCATTACTGCCATCCTCTGGTGTAATTAAGCTCCTACATTGTCCGGTTTTTCTTGTCATAATACTGTCATCAGTCCTGTTCTCCGAAGAGAGTTTCCCAGATGATCCTGCCTTGTCGTCTCTCGCCACACTCCACCATCATGCAGACGTTTCAATGTCTCATTACCCACTCTGTTTTGTATGGAAAGCAGATGTCTCCCTATTGTCTCTGGATCCCAGTGCTGCTGCCATTATTGATTTTCTTCCATGCAATACCTTTTCCCTCTGATTTTAAAAGTTAAATTGAGATATCTCTGTTTTCTTTTTTTAACGCCAATGATTGGATAATTTGTCCACTCTCTCTTTACCCATAATGCCCATGTGCGCAGGAATCCAGATGAATGTGACCATAGTGCCTTGTTTAACTAATCGTGCATGTATTTCCTTAATTTCACTGAGTAGGTCTTTGTGATTATTGGATGTACCTATCTTAAGACTGTGCAGGGCTGATGCTGAGTCACTGCAGACCAGAACTCTGTTGGGATTAGCTTGTTCAACCCACTCAGGGAGAACCATTGATCTGCAGAGCCAGAGCGCCCCTCCCGTTCCACATGTGCACACACAGTTTTTGCTGAGGATCCATCATACAACCATCCCATAGTTTAGCCTTAATCTCTAAATTATTCCAATTAAGCTTTGAATTATTTCCTCTAATCCTTTTCCTTGTGAAGAACATTACTTCAGTCTTTTCAACTGAAAAATTAAAGCCCTATTTGTTCACCCACACATCCACTTCATCTTTATTTATTTGGGTTTGCCTTACTTCATCTATAGGCTACTGAAGTACAGTATCTCTTCCTTTCCTCAATCCACCTTGACAACCTGCAATTTTATCCTGTTTCTCTACAAATGTACATCAGTCTTTGATTTACCATTCACTCCATCAGTTTACGTATGTGCAATGTTAATGTAATTGGTCTAAAGCTTACTGGATTGCTTGTGTCTTTCCCTGACTTCCTTATGGGGACAATGACTGCCTCCTTCCAACTCACAGGTATTCTACCTTCCTCCTACACTATTAATATTGTATGGTAATAATAATTTGCTAAGCCTTTCTTCACTTAGGTTTTTTATCATCACATAGCATTTCTTTATCCTTCCTTTTTGCAAGTCATACAACCTTTAACCAGTGCCATTTTTAATTATTTCATAGTGAATAGGACATTCTATTAATCTTGAGTATTTTCCTTGTACTCATATTGAATTTAGTCACTGCCCCTCGTTCCATTCTCCGAAATATTAGAACTGTGTACTTTTACAAACGTTCTTTAGCTCAGCTTTTCTTTATTAGTTCCAATCCAGCTGCTGTACTACATTTGATAGAACGGGATAACTTCACTCCTCTTCAACCCTTCCCAATTTTCTGATAATTCCCCATACCTCTTCTACTGGGGGTTTGTTCCCTAATGAGTCACTAAAGGCTTTCCAAAAATAGATTTTTGCTTGACTTATTGTACTCCTTACCACTGCCTGAGCTCAAATACTTATTGTTGAGGAATTTTTGGAAGGACACAAAGTCTCCACCCATCCTCACTTAGGCCAGTCTGACCACCTTTCCCTTTTTCTCACCCTGGCATATAGGCCTCTCATTAGGAAAACTATGCCTAGTGTGAGAAACATAAAGATTTGGCCCGAGGATGCTTCCATCCAACTCCAAGACTGTTTGAGCGCACTCACTGGGATCTATTTGCATAACAGGGTGTAGCAGACTACACATCCAGTGTCCTGGTTTACATACAGAACTGTATTGATAACGTCACTGTCAACAAACAGATCAGATGTTATTGGAACAACAAACCATGGATGACCAGGGATGTCAAGCTGCTGCTCAGAGACCATGGTTCAACCAGGGGCGGCTCCTGTTATAGGCGCCACAAGAGACTGATTTATCATGATGTGATACATGCAATGTTAACCAATGCAGTAACGTCACACCATCATCCTCTAGCCCTGGGGACACACCGGAAGCAGAAGCGCTACGAAGCACCACGCAAAGCTGTCCGCCTCCTTTCCGTGTCCCATGTTAATCGATTGGGCTGTTCACACCGGCAGCGAAGCACTGGGAAGTGCCAGGAAGCCGCAAGCAAATTGGGCCAGAAAACACATTTAAAATCGATATTAAACGATATAAGTGATATATTCTATAATATATGAATGATTAGAAATGCATCCCATCCTTTTGATTTCCCCGCTGTTCACCTGGAGTTTCAATTTCCCCAATTATTGCCCCTACGTGATGAAATATCCCCATCTATGTATGTATGGACAGATAACAAAAGTGAAAGTCTTCAAGTTTTTGAGTTTGGTGTGACGCTCGGCTCAAATGGAATGAACATATAGACAACCTAAAAAGTTTTTTTTTTTTTTTTTATATATGATTTATTTGTAGAAATTTCAAACAAGTCTTAATGTACATTGGTCTTCACAGATAAGAATTGAAAGGATAGAATATCAGACATCCAAAAGTTGAGGATACACATTACAGCCTCTCCACCCCCCTCCCCTCGCCTTCCCAAAACAAATATACAACTAAAGCAATTTGATACACAAACGGAAAAGAAAATCATGAAAGCAAAATAGAACACAACAACAACAATTGGCTGTTACACTGCATGAAAAGAAGCGTTTGTGTCTATCTGTGTCGCAGAGAAGTGTTGGCACATCCTTCGGTTAACGACTTTCACACGTATCTGCAGGCAGCAAAGGAAACGCTAAAGTTTCCTGCAGTTGTCAAGCCTCAGAGCTGTTGTGAGGTGACCCCCCCTGCTCCAACGCCTAGAGGACGCTTCACAAATGCAAATCAGTTTCCCTGAGTGAAGATAACACCTTTTAGTAAGAGGCACCTAACAAACTATCTGGCTGACTAAACCAGGCTTAAAATAAATATTAAACCTGAATTTTAAATTGTTCTTAAGTAAGTAAGTGTGCTATAATGAATTACATTGTATACCACGCACAAAGGTCAATGCTGTCAAATGAAACAATTCACTTTATTTCATTGTCATCCAAAACAATCCTGAATCTCAACCACTGTACAGAGTGGCATGATTACAGTCACTTTTTCAATTTTGCTGGTTAAATACACAGAGGATTTGTTAACCACACATCTACCAGCAATCCGCTCAACAGGAAGAAATGATGCTGGGTATGATGTGTCTGTGCCCTGTAATCTCCAAACTTCTCCCGGCTTTCCATAAAAATATCTGTCCTCCCAAAATACTGGCATCATATTCATTTGCCGTTGACATTTATGTCAATGGCACACTAAGCTGTTTTCCATGAATTATAAATTCTACCTTTTTACCACTACTTTCAAAATTGCTATGAAACATTCATTGATTTAATGATTTATTTTTTCAGTGTAATATTTAATCCCCCATGGACTGCACAGTGACAAAACACAGCAGCCGGCTGTTTGGCTACAACATACATCTCCACTCAGTTCGATTATTATTTAAAATATAAAGAAGACACAATATAGAGCTGAAATTCCTTCATAATTTGAACTTCAATTGTCTAATTGTTGTTATTAATCTTTCTCAGTATTCCATTAAAACAGTCAACACTTCCAAAGCGACTTACAATAAGTGCATTCAACTATGAGGTTACGAACACAGAACAGCGAGAATCATGTATGTAAATTTACTTGTGGACATTTACTGTGAAAACCTCACGTCACCCGCTCGCGTCATCAGCTGATTGGCTCGACCAATCACAGCCTCGTTAATGCATTGCAGCATCGAGTGTCGCTCGTGTTTAGCTTGTCCCGTACGAGTGACTCTGTTTTCGGGGTAAATAACTTGCTGAAGTCGACACGACGCTGTTCCCTGGAGGAGAAGATGAGTGCGTTGGTAAGCAGAGCCGCGGGCCCGGTGTGGACGAGTCGAGGCGGAGAAGACGGGCGCACAGTCCCTGAGCCAGTATGATCCGACCAGACCTTACATCAGAGGAGTTGTCGGAGAAGAAAGAGGGTAAGGTTATATTCATTAAATAATTTTCCAGTTACATGTAAAGGTGTTTGTTGTCATTGAACTGTGCTAATTTTACTGAATGTGTTTACAGCTGATTGAAGCGGGACAAATGACATGGATCCATCCTTCCACAGCCAGGAGCGCACCGACCTGTGTCCCACACTTCATATAAGACTGGAAGCTACACTGGATCTCACAGCTACACACAACAGACGTCTACACACTGGAGAAGATTCAGACAGAGTCCCACAAAGAAGTCATGACCCAGAGGCTGCAGAGAAACATTTCAAGCCTCACCTGAGTTTTTGTACAATATATTTGCTGTATGTAAATAAAGCTTTGACTCCACCTTGTTCACATTTGTTCCCTGTACAATATGTTCACCTATAACATCAAGCATCACATGATTGTTTAGTTTTAATTAACTGCAGTGCTTTTGGTAAAGGCTTACTAATAAATAATAATAAATATTAATATATACATTTTTATTATTAATATTGTGTGGGAGGGGCTTACCCCATGTGCGGAATGCTGTGACCCCACGTGTGCACTGCAATGACCCATAAGGTGACCAATAGCAACACTTCTACCAACCAATCACGAGTGACATTAGTTTCAAGGGTCTGTGGTATCCTCCAATGGTGAGTAGAGAGAGGTTCTAGCCAGCGGCTGGACTCTGATTCATATGCTAATTAGATCACACATCGCGATCGGTCCGCGCGGCGGAGCGAGCCCCCCCACGGCTCTCTCCTTTGTTCTCCATATCCCCCTTAAGGTCCGGAAACGCCGATAGACCCACCTTATCTTCACTGGCGAACGCCGAGGTAACATCATGGAAACAGTTGGTTACAGCAGGGGATTAGGCCTGTCCGAAGAGGTTCACTGTGACAATAATACTGCTTTTCGTCTAGTGTTAGATCCTTGCAGTGGCAGAGAATATTGTAGAAACATATACTTATGCTCATTCTTACTATTCCACCTTCTCTAACCTTCAACTCTCTCACTCACATCTACTCACACACACACAAGCACATCCACTTGCATTAATTGAGCAATGTAAAGACAATAAATAAGGAAACAAAAAACATATACATTACAATAAATAATACCAGAGATAATAAAAAATAAATAAATAAATAAATAATAATAGTAAATATATACAGAAATAGTAATGCTGCATGCTGCTAATGTGTGCTATCGATAGGGCTAGTTAAAAAAACAGGGCACTGGTGCATTGTTGGGGCGAATCAATCCATGGTGGCCGTATCTAGTTGGATAGACCTGACATGATCTAAGAAGGGTTCCCAGACCTTACAGAACTTAGTAGAGGTGCCGCGCAAAGAGTACTTAATTTTCTCCAATGTCATAAAATGAAGGGCATCTCTAAGCCATTGAGAGTGGGATGGGGGGTGGGAGTTCTTCCAATGTAGCAAGATAACACGCCTCGCTAAGAGTGAGAGAAAGGCCACAAGTTCACAGAAGTAAGATGGTAGTGAGTTCCCAAAAGGTAAGACACCAAACAGGGCAACTAATGGTGAGGGACAGACATTGGTAGAAGTGACGGCTGAAAGACTGTCAAAGACACCCTTCCAAAACGGCGCAAGTACAGGACAAGCCCAGAACATGTGGCCAAGACTGGCCGGTCCTAAATGGCACCTGTCACAGCTAAGTCTACATCTGGGAATATATGAGCCAGTTTACTCTTGGACCAATGAACCCTGTGCACTACTTTACATTGTAAGACTCCATGCCGGGCACAGACAGAGGATGAGTGGACCCATTTCAAAGCATGCTCCCATACCGCAGGGTCTATCTCTATATTAAGATCCGCCGACCATGCAGTACGCAGGGCATCAGAGGTTGAGGATTGCTGGCAAGAAGAGTGTAGTAAATCCTTGATATGGTACCTTTCCGGTAAGGGTTCATTTTGAGGATGGTGTCTATGAGCGTGGGAGACGGTATAATGGGAAAATTGGGAAAGCAGTTACGTACAAAATCTTTTATCTGCAAATACCTGAAAAAGTGAGTTGAAGGTAAGTTATAAGCCTCTGCTAACTGTCCAAAAGAAGCAAATTTACCATCAATGTAAAGATGGTTAAAGGATAAAATGCCTTTGTCTCTCCAGATTAAGAAAGCATTGTCCATAATGGATGGAGTGAACAGGGGATTAGAGTAAACAGGAGCCAGACCAGGTATAGATTGCAGTGTAAAATGTTGTTTAAATTGTGTCCAGATTTTAAGACAGTTTTTCACAACAACACTGTCTGAATGCACATATGCTGAAGCAGTTGTGGGGAAGCACAGGAGGGACATCAGAGATGATGAACCACATGAGGCCTCCTCAATCTGTAGCCAGGGTGGGGGTTGGTCATTAGTGCAACAGCAGTGTAATATGGCTCTAATGTTTGTTGCCCAGTAATAGAGTAAGAAGCAGGGGAGGGCTAGACCACCCATCTCCTTAGGTTTTGGTAAAGTGTCCTTTTTAATTCTAGGGTGCTTCTTGTTCCATAAAAATTGGGAAATAGTGTGGTCAAGTGAGTGAAAGAAACGTTTAGTAAGAAAAATGGGTATACATTGGAAGAGATATAGAAATTTCGGGAGCACATTCATTTTAATACAGTTTATCTGCCCTGCAAGAGAGAGAGGCAAAAGAGACCACCGCTGAAGGTCCTGAGTCAGTCTTGCCAGAAGAGGGGAGAAATTAAATTTATATAAGTCTGAGTATTTGTAAAAAGTTTTAAATGTGATGAGATATCTAACAGGGTCAGAATGGTCAATTAAAAATGTATGTAGTGCTTGTCAGATCTGTGCTAGACTATGGTTGTTTCGCTTATGGTTCAGCAGCTAAACATTGTAAAAGAAGTTGGAGGTTGTGCAAGCTCAAGCGTTGAAACTCTGCTGTGTGTCACACCGCGGTGAGGTTTGTCTTGTCTTGGGGTTTTTGTCTCGTAACTTCCTGTTTTATTTTGAAATCCTAACTCTCCTCTCGTTTCAGGTCACTTGCCCTTCCTCATGTGTCACCGGTCTGATTGTCTCTGATTGTTTCCACCTGTTCCCTTCACCCTCATCTGCTTATAGTCTGCGTCTCCCCTTTGTCTTGTGCCGAAGTGTTTCGTTCTTGTTCGTGCACCTAAGCCTTACCCACGGTCATTGTCGTTTTTGCCAAAGAGTTTCTTGCTACGCCACGTAAGTTGTTTTCTGTTTCCTCCTTGAGAGTGATTTTTTGTTTGTTAAAGTTTTCCAGTTTAGCTTTGTTTTGTGTTGTTTGTAAACTGTTTTTCTTCCTCCCTTTTGGAGCGATTTATGTTAAGAGAGATTTAGTTAGTTTGTTGAGCCTCCTGTTTAGGTGAGCCTTTTCTTTTGCCCCATTTATTAGTAGTTTGGTTTTCCTCCTTCGGGAGCGCTTTTGATTTCTTGCTCTTGCCATTTGTTTGTCCTCCTTCGGGAGTGGTTAATGTTTAAAAACTTTTTCTTTTTCTAGTGTATGTTTTGTATTTATTAGGAAGTTCTTTTTCCCCAGTTATTGCTTGCCAAGTACTATATTATTATATAGATATAGTTAGTGAGATTTTCATAGCCTTCTTGTTTGTCACTCTGCATTGAGGTTCTGAAATCAATAAAGTGTGCTGGTACGTGATATTCTCTGCTTCTGAGTCCTCATTCCAGTCCAGGCCTGACACTGTGGTGCTTTCAAATCAACATTTGTGTCTACTCTTCAAGTTGAAATTGGTGTAATGCCTTTGCATCTATTAGAATTGAATATTTAAGCTGATGTGTGGGTCTGACTAACTATTTGCAATAAAGGAGGGGGGGAAGTATGAGTAGTTTTAGCTAGATGTTATGCCTTCACACAAATTATTTAATAATAACTTTTTCCTTCTTAGTGTTTAATCTTGGTATTAGAATGTATGTGTGTCACAACTATGGTCAGTCTCACACCTGTCTTGATTAGAGAGCCGAGGGAGTTTGTTATAGTTCATTTGGTGGAGCCGAGGGTAGAGGAACATGACATTTTCTACTCAAGGCTAGGTTATGAGACAACATCAGACTGTCAGGATAGGGTTGTCTTGCAACTATCAGAGTAATAGGAAAACGGCTCCTTCGTCACTTCCTGGATCCAGTTCCAAGAGGCGTGGGACCACGCCTGTGCATCTTCAAGGGCCGAACCACAGTTATTTGCGGTGACGCCCCTTCAATATTTTATAACCAATCACATTCAATCTACTGTTATAATTATATCAAATCCCTTCTGTTTGGGGCCATTATTGACTACCTATTGCTAACTGATTTAGCCTAGGCTGTGATAATTGTCCATAGCTATGTGGTTCAACTTTTCATTGTTTCTTAATAAATACTTTAATTAGACCAATCTCTTCTCATCTTTGGGATAAACTAATACACTCACATAGGGAAGGAGGAAGATAGAGGGGACACAGAGAGCAGGGGAAACACCAGAGCAACGGCCTGAGTCGTGACAGAGGGAGCGTTTTGCATGGAACAGTATAAAAGTAGCCAGAGACATAAGCTACATCAATATTTTTCAACTTCTTTGTTCGGCTTATTCCCCGTCGGCCTGAGCAGCGACGAAGGAGAAGAAAAAGAAGAGGAAGAAGAAGACTTTGACTTTTGAATAACTTTATTTATTACAAAATACCTCTTAGTTATTCAATTAGAAAGGATAAAACATTTAATAAACTCACACATCATACACCAACCCTAAAATTTTAAAACCAGAAACTGGTTGTCCCCCAGTGAGCACAGGACCTGTCCAACACCCCACACAGCCCTGAAACCCTCCAAATTGTCCGTCAGAACCAGTCTCAGAATCAGGTTTTATGGCCAAGTAAGTTTACACAAGCAAGGAATTTGACTTGGTAAAGTTGCTCTCAGTGTGCTTACACAGAATACACATAACACAAAACAATACAAACAGTACGATGGTCTAAGAACCAAGAAAGAAATTGCATTGCACAGTGCCACAGTGGGTTGGCTGTTCAGTAGTGAGACGGCGAGGGGGAAGAAACTGTTTTTGTGTCTGGAGGTATTGGTGAACAGAGATCTGTAGCGCCTACCAGAGGGGAGGAGTTTGAATAGGTTGTATCCAGGGTGTGAGGGGACTGCAGTGATTTTTCCTGTCTTGGATGGTGGGCAGGTTGGCACCGATGATCTTTCCTGCAGACCTGACTGTCCGTTGTAGTCTATTTTTATCCAATTCGGTGGCCGATCCAAACCAGACAGTTATGGATGTGCAGACAACAGACTCGATGACTGCAGTGTAAAACAGGATCAGCAGCTCCTGAGGCAGGTTGTGCTTCCTAAGCTGGCACAGGAAGTACAACCTCTGCTGGGCCTTCTTGATGATTTTATTGATGTTGGGTTCCCACTTCAGGTTCCGGGAGATTGTGGATCCCAGAAACCTGAAGGATTCCACAGCCAACACAGTACTGTTGAGAATGGTGAGGGAGTGCAGTGCTGGGGGGCTCCTCCTGAATCCCCACGGTTTTAAGCGTGTTCAGCTCTAGGTTGTTGCGACCGCACCACCACCAGACTCATCATTATCCCTGATGAGGCCGATGACTGAAGTGTCGTCTGCAAATTTTAGGATTTTAACAGATGGGACTCCTGAGGTGCAGTCGTTTGTGTAGAGAGAGAAGAGCAGTGGGGATAGCATGCATCCCTGAGGTGCACCAGTGCTGACTGACTGGGTGCTGGATGTTATTTCACCCAGCCTCACCTGCTGCTTCCTGTCTATCAGGAAGTTTGTGATCCACTGACGGGTGGAGGCAGGCACAGTGAGCTGGGGTAGTTTGGTAAAGGAGGACTTCTGGGATGACGGTGTTGAACGCCAAGCTGAAGTCCACAAATAGCATCAATGCATAGGTCCCTGGGGAGTCGAGGTGTTGCAGGAGGTAGTGCAGCCCGATGTTGACTGCATCATCCACTGACCTGTTTGCCCGATAGGCAAACTGCAGGGGGTCCAGCAGGAGGCCTGTGATGCACTTCAGATGGGTCAACACCAGTCTTTCGAAGGATTTCATGACCACAGACGTCAGGGCGACGGGCCTCTAGTCATTCAGTCCAGTGATGTAGTGTTTCTTAGGGACTGGGATGATGGTGGAGCGTTTGAAGCAGGAGGGGACTTCACACAGCTCCAGAGATCTGTTGAAGATCCGTGTGAAGATGGGGGCCAGCTGATCTGCACAGGCTTTCAGACAGGAGGGTGACACCCCGTCTGGGCCTGTCGCCTTCCTTGTCTTCTGTCTCTGAAAGAGCTGGAGAGAAAAAACCCAGCCCTCAGACTCTGCTCCTAGAGGAGAACAGTGTGGGGACAGGAAAAAAACACCTCAGCACATAAGCACATACAGCACAGCACAAACATTTTAAACATGACTTGCAACAGGGAGGGGAGAGGGGAGGGGGGGGGTGGAGGTAAGCCAGTGACTGGGTGCTCTGTACCCAGCCAGTTGGGGGATGGAGGTGAGCCAGCCTGACAAGCAGACATCTGGTCCTGCAGCCACCTCAGACGGCGCGGGTCGCAGACCCGCCTGTCACACTGGGGGTTCGAAGCAGACGAAGGCGTGGGATGGGGGGTGTGGGAGATGTATATCTGTGTGTGTGTAGAGTGTATGTGTAGGCCTGAGTTGTCGCCTTCCCCAAGGCCACATCAGACAGTTCTCAGTTCGCAAGATTGTCGTTGCCATGGAGACAGCCTTGATAAGGTCCTAGACGGGGCCAACAATCCACAGGTGTCTGTGGGACGGGGGAAGGGAAAGCAAGAGTGTCTCACAGCAGCGCTCTTCAGGGGAGTTGATGTTCCAGCAACGGCCTTGGCCGGGTTCCGTGCTGGCTGGGGGTGGCCAAAAGATAAGATTGGGAGTGTTTGGACTTGCAGTAGCCGCATTCCAATTCGCGCGTCTACTCTCTGTCTCCTCCTTTCTCCAATGTATCCACCAGGTCTCCGAATCGATCCGATTTCCTTTGCAGAGCCGTGAGCTTCTCCATGATGTTATCCATCTGGGGGTTAAAGTCGCGGTCTGAGTGCCAACAGCTCTGCCCAGCGCATCAATCATTATGGGCAGCTTTAAGGGGCTCTTGACAGCTGTCACCGTTTCCATTATTTTCCGATAAACCAGGGCAGCGCCTAATCCAATCAGCAGAAAGCCTGTAATCATGGTTCCGAATAGGTAGATGTCTTCAACGTCCTCCACGGAAAGGGCAGCTAGGCACACGACACGCCACTTCTCCCACGCTTCCCTCGTGTAACCAGCTGCGAACGTCCCGGCAGGACAGTCAGGATCCCCCGAACCCGAGTTTCTCGTCGAGAAGACGGTGTCAATTGCGTTGAGAGACCAACTGATCAAATCCAAAGAGCGGGTGAGAGGTGTAAATGTGGGGTGATCAAACCTGCAATAAAACACATTCAGATCCTCAGCCAGTTTAGGGTTCTCCATGGGGTGGGGGGAGGTTTTCCTGTAGTTGGTGATGTCCTGCCCTCCACGTCAGCTTAAAACCTGTTTTTCAGCTTTTCAGAGTAGCTTCTCTTTGCTACTCTGATCTCCTTAAGGCCGATTTATAGTACTGCGGCTGGCCATGAAGATGCTTCTACAGACTCGTTTTGGTTTATGGTTCCCCAAGGGTTGCGCGTGTTAATGCCCCGCCAGAACACTAGGCAGAGTAACATGTTTTGTCAAACACAAAACACACAAAGAAAAGACATCTTCTTTGTGTGTGGCAGTCGTCGACTGTTTATTTACATCGCCACTGCGGCTCCTTGTAGCCTTTTTCTGGCGGACAAATCTGTCAGTCAGTGACGGGTTATACAAGTGGTCATACTTTCGGATCTCTACTGCCAAGTGCTCTTCTATTTGGTCTGTATTCTTTCTTCTAAATTTTCCATGATTTCTGCCGGTATTATAGGACCTGAACCCGGATACTAAGACTCCGGATGGGATGTAGTAAGCAGACCAATCACAGCCTTGCTGGCTGCGTGAGGCTCGCGTCGCTTTGTCGTATAGTTAGAAAAATTGGCGGACGCACGCATGCCGCAAGAGGGGGCATGCAAGCACGCAAGGGGCACGTGCCTGCGTAAAATCCGACTATAAATTGGCCTTTAGTCTGTTGGGAAACACGTTTTTGTGCAAACCACAGGCCTCCTTTTCGGCCTGTATGTGTAGTCATAGCCTGAAAGCATATGTTTCTTTGTCTTGAGAAAGCCTCCCGAACGCTGCATGTTCCTTTCTTCTGGACAACTTCACACAAAGGTGCGAAGTGCCACCAGGATCACCTCCTATTGGTCATTCTGGCCACATGACCTGGGCCTATATAAGACCAAGGTCTCCCCCAATTCTCTCTCTTTCTCCAATCCTTCGGAGGACGGAAGGCTGCTCCAGCTTTCTTCTCCTCAACTCTTCAAGGACAGCAGGCTGTCCAGCCTCTCCTCTCCTGCATCGCCTAGAGGGGGCCTGGCTGCTCCTGCCTGGCATCTTCTCTTCGCATCCAAATCTACAAGAGGAGCGCAAAGGTCGAGCTTCCAGCTCACCTTCTCAAGGAAATCTCCTCGCCCTTCAAGCTCTACCAACTCCTAACAGCGACTCGGTCTCCTGCAGGTAAGGATTTCAAACAAGCAACGGAGCCCCACAGCTCAACAGAACCGCGGAAGCAGAGACCACACGAGCCAGAAGACTTCACACAACCGGCAGGACGAACTGCTCACTGAACTACAGCAACTTTCTCCCTTTCTGAGGACTGGTAACATACTGGGCTTAATAATGACACTAGACTAGAAGCAAGACTGTTTATTTGATTCTCTGTGGTGTTTTTAAAGTTTGATATATGTTGTGTTATTGTAGTTACAAGCTAAATGAAAGTTAATGTGAGTTACGCTCTCCAGACTCTTCCATTATCCGATTAGCATTTTCACAGACACGCATATCTCTACACCTACTTAACTACGTCCCCAATCCAGAATGAGGGGGGGAGCTGCTATCTTAGGGGGTCAACCACTATTTTGAAAGCATCCTGAAGAAGGTGTGAACCTTTGGTCAACAACCATTTTGAAAGCACCCTAATTTACATACACACACACATCTTTGTTTTAGTTCGTACTCTGTTAGTAATTTGTGTTTTATACTTTATTATATTCATAATAAATGTTTTTCTTTCACAAATGTGCCTTCATTAATGTTGCATAAGTGAATTTTGCCAACCTCTACACTGTCAAGAACTCTATAAACCTTCACTGTTCATTATATAATCTTTAATAGTAAATATTGAGATTTCTAATTGAACTAGATCTAAATGAGACTGATCTTAATCAATAAATTGGCTATCTTTTCCCTTCTGTGAAGGGTGGTGCCCTAAGAGAACTTTAAACAAACTAAAGTTATGATTTAATATTAATAGTTTAAATATTCATGTTTTATAATTTATTTTGATAACTAAATTTATTGAATGCGAAAAGGCACACCATCTTATGGTATCACTCCTAACCATTATTGCACAACAAGTCAGTGTGTTTCTGGCCTGGTTGTACAGGATCCTGTCCCCACTCCTGAAGGCCTCCTCTTTGGCTTGAGGAAGCCGCTTGAGCTTTGCTGTAAACCACAGTTTGTTGTTATTAAAGATGCAGTACGTTTTGGTGGTGTCTGGATTTCAATATTTTAACTATAGTCTGTGTCTGACAGAACTCTCAACAAATAAAGATAGAACCATTTCAAATTATAGTTGACTCTTAACAATTGTTGTGCAATAGTAGTACACTTGACGTTGGCTTATTAAAAATCATGAAATATGATTATTAAAATAATAAAAATGATTTATTAAAAATAATTAAAAATGATAAAGCTATCAATTAAGAATATTTAAATAATGAAAATAATAAAATTATCAATTAAGAATGATACAATCTGTAATTATTACTTATCGTTGCGGGGCACCACCCTGGTTACAGGGACCAACAAGTCAATCTATAAATATCAATCTCAGTTGATAAAAGTTAAATTAATAATCCCAATATTTAATATTAAGGTTTATATAATAAACAATGAAGGGTTTTAAGTTCAAGCACAGGCTATCATCTTCCAGATGTATTCACGTACACATGCACAAATAATCACAGAATACAGACACTTTAATTACAAAAGGATTTATTAAAAAGGGGAAATAAAGTTAATGTTATTCAATGATTCTTTATTTTAACAAACTCCAATATATCAAGGATAACAACAGCAGCACTTATCACAATTTAGAACACACATGTAAAACCTATGGTCTATCTTTGTGTACGTGTGTGTCAGCCTGTCTGTGTATCTGTGTGTGTGTCTATCTGTTTATCTATGTGTCTCTGTGTGTGTGTGTGAGAGAGAGAGAAAGGGGGAGTGGCAATGACGTATGACGCAGTCATGTGGTGACGTAGTCTGGTCGAATCCAAGATGGCGGTCTCTTCACGTTATTCAAAACGGAGGCCTATGTTAATGACAACGTGAGGCCGAAGCCAAAATGGCGGTGGGCCACGTGAGTTACACAAAGGAATCGTCAGACCAAGCAATTCTTATCTCTGAGTGCTTTTGGCGCCAAATGGCGGTGAGATGCGTTCAGGCTCTCTAAGTCTAGATTTATCTATGTGTGAATGCAGATCGGACATGTGTGTAAGCAGGTTTAAGAGAAGAGAGAGTGGAGATATGGGGTTCAGCTAATGGAATGTCAGGGTTTGACCACAAGGGGCGGGGCTTCGCCCTCAGTGGGCGTTTTAGGAACACAGTTTGGGGTCTCCCTGAAGGACAGTGGAGATGCTTCCCCCCCATGAGAAGGCTCCAGGCTGGCTGCTGAAGGCGTTAATTAAGAGTGAAAACCAGTAGAACTGGTTTTTCAAATGTCTTGTAGGCCTCAGGTATTTATGACCCATTGTGTGATGGTCAGCACACTGGGATCTCCCCCAACACAATAAAGATAGAAGCAGTTTGAGCCAGATAAGGCCTTCACACAAATGGTGTAAAAATAACCCTTGCTGCGTAGTGTTAATAATGAATCTTTTAATTTCTCTAAATTCTAACTTCTGATATTAAAGGCTTATTCCCTTCGCTGCACTCAACATCAGACAGAGTTCACGGAACTGTCCCATTTGGGGTTAAGTCAGACTGACATTGTTTGGGTTTAGTTGTTTCGAATGTTTACACAGTCAGGACATGTTAAGATGAAGCAGAAACATAATATTCTATTCTCCAATCGACAACAGTTTGGCCCTCATAACATCAGCTGTGTCAAGGCCTTGGGAGTGACTCCTTGTTACTTCCGTCTTGCAATGCCAGGAGGATGGCCTACGCCTGCGCAGTTTCGAGGAGGAATAACAAAGATCTACTGTTATGAAATAGACAGGCGCCGGCTGTTTGGCGCGCTCTGATACGACTTGAGACTGTCCGGTACTGCTAGAGTACCGGGCAGTGTGTTGGATGCCCATTGCTTTGCTGATTCATACCTGTTCATTGCTTTCTAAATAAATACTTGATTGAACCAAACCATTGGATCGTCTCTTCTCATATTTAGGATAAACGAACATGCCTGACAGTGGGTACAAACATGCCTTCACAAAAACTGATATATGACGTCACAGTGTCAGCGAGTTCGTCCAGTGATGCAGATGCTGCCTCAAAAACACTCCAGTCAGTGCAGTCAAAGCAGGCCTGTAGCTCCAGCTTTGACTCATTGGTCCATTTCCTCACAGTTTTCACCACAGGCTTTGCAGATTTTAGTTTCTGCCTGTAGCTTGGGAGGAGATGAAGCAGGCAGTGATCAGAGAGTACCAAAGCTGCATGGGGAACAGAGCTGTATGCATTCTTTAGTGTTGTGTAGCAAGGGTCTAGTTTGTTTTTGTCCCTGGTGGGACACTAAATGTGCTGCCTGTATTTTGGCAGTTCGCGGCTGAGATTTGCTTGATTGAAATCCCCAAGGATAATCAGAATAGAGTCCGGGTATTTTCGCTCCGTGCTGGTTATCAGGTCAGCTAACGCAGGCTTGAGGTGGTATGTAGACACCGACCAGGATAAAGGAGGAAAACTCCTGCGGTGAGTAAAATGGTTTTCAGTTAATGGAAATGGATTCTAGCTGAGTGCATATTTTCGATAGCACTGTGGCATCTGTACACCAACATTCGTTGATATAAAAGCAGATTCCTCTTCCCCTCGTTTTCCCCGTTAATTCAGTAACGCGGTCCGCGCGGTAGAGTTGGAAGCCCGGCAGATGAAGGATGCTGTCAGGGATGGACTCACCAAACCAGGTTTCAGTGAAGCACAGGGCAGAAGATCCTGATAAATCCCTGTTTATCTTGTTTAGGAGCAGCAGTTCATCCATTTTGTTGGGCAGAGAGCGAACATTTGCCAGATGTAACGCCGGGAGCGGAATTCGAAACACCTGCTCTCGCAGTCTAACAAGCGTTCCAGCGCGCTTTCCTCGCCTGCACCTCCTCCAAGCTCCACAGAGAGCTGCTGCTCCTCCGACCAAAATCTCCAAAAAAGTGTCTGGGTCTGTAAAGTCCAGTGAAAGGGTTTGAGGAATGGAATGTCGGACATTCATGAGTTCTTCTCTAGAAAAAGTAATCGTAGAGGGAGTGCTGAAGACCGTAAAAATAAACAAAAACATGAAAAGCACGAGAGCGCAACACCGTAGCAGCCGTACGCGGCTCAATCATATTTGATCCCGGCACCTTGCCATTTTTCAAAGATGCGGTTGCCTTCAGGATTTCTTCTAATGTAAAATCTGTATCTAACTCTGTTTTCAGATCTTCAGGAATGTATCTGTCTATATTATGACAATGTTGTGCCTTTCTTGTAGTCAACCTTTTCTTCACTAAAAATGATGAGATGTAACTTTGGCAAGACCATAAGGATCATCAATCTCATCACCTGTATCATTTAAAACGGAAACTATACTCCTCTTTGCCTGTGATTTGGACTGTCTGAAGAAGTAAGGGTACCACTTTTCGTCACTCTCCCACTTCTCTCTAAGACACCGGAATTTGTAGGCCTCTGCTCTGCTCTGAAAAAAGTATCTGTTTATTTTTCCAATGTTTCAGCAAGTCGTCATCGATTTGTCCACCTGCATTTCTCTGTTCCATTAATTTATTTATGGATTTTTGCAGTTGGTAGTATAATTTAAATTTGTCTTTCCTTGATTCTTTTGAATAATTCTGCATGTAGTATCTAATACGCAGCTTGTGCTCTCCCACCATTCACAGATATTATCATAAAATACCCTCATATGAAAGCACTCTTCTAGAAAACACTTAAAAGATACCCTAAAATGCTGTACCTCTAGAATGTTGTTGTTTAATTTCCAGTACCCTTTACCACTTTTGATCATCTTTGAGGTTAGTTTTAGTGAGAGCATGTTGTGATCCGTGTAAAAAAACGGTGATACTTTAGCCCCCGTCACCTGAAGTTCTACCGGACAAAATATATAATCTATCCTACTCTTCGCCCCTCTACTATTTGACCATGTGAAACCAAGATCGTCTGGGTTAGCTTTTTTATATGAGTCCACCAAATTATACTTTGTTACAATATTTATTAAACTGGCCTCTGCCTTGCTGCCCTCACTTTGGGAATTGAAGTCTCCTCCAATTACCACATGGCGGTTTGTCATGAAAACAGTGTCCAGACTAAGAAAAAGCTCCCTTCTCTCCTTTGGAGAAGCGTGGGCATATATGTTAATTACTCTTAACCCCATTCCCTTCCAGTCAATATCTGTAACCAAAACCCTCCCCTGTGCGACTGAAAAACTGCCCACCACTTGGACTTCACTATTCCCACATAGTGTTCCCACCCCAGATGAATGGACACCCCCAATGCTCCACCTAGATTCCCCTTTGGTCCACTCTTTTGAGAATAGATTCACGTCTTCTTCATTCTTCAAGTGGACCTTTTGCAAAAGGCATAAAGAAAAGCTGAGTGAACATAAATGAGAAAAGACCACTTCCCTTTTGGCCGTGTTCCTCAAACCTCTAACATTTAGGGAAATTATATGTAATGAGGACATTTTGGTGAATGAGGAAAGGAACCAGAAAACAAACAAACCACTACAGAAGAAAGACTGTGAAATTGAAAATGAGAAAAAAAAACACAGTTAACTTTAAATACCTTCCCTATGTGCCTCTTCCTCGGGCACCAAGTGCCCTGAGTTGGGAGTGTTACCCTCTGGAGGCAATGAGCATTGTTCAGAAACAAAATCTTTATCAGGGATGGTTGTGTCCATAGTTAGGGACTCTACAAAGACACACCCGGACGGGGGCATGCTACTGTCAGAGTCTGTCATTTCAGTCTGTACTGCAATATGTCCATGTTCTCCACCCTCCAGCCCATCTACCTTGGTTGCAATTTCCACATCCTGGTCGTTGTTCACTTGCAGCCTCTCCATCTCACTCTCCTCCTGCTGCTCCTCTAAAACCTCAGAAAGAACATTGAACCTGCTGTCCATTCCCAGGGGCATGGTGTTTGTCTCGATCCTCCTTTTTTTCCCCTTGCTTTCCACTGCGGTCCACTCAGCAACAGGTGGGCTCTCCTCTGAGGTTGCAGTCTCCTCCCCTTTCTTCTCCTCTGGGGGAGGTGCTCATTCAGGTGGATCGACCACACCTGCCGCAATCTCATTATCACCAAACATTTGGTCAATTACCTTGTTTATTGCTCTCAGGCAGGAGGCATCAGGATCTTAGCACATTGGTCGCCTTACAATGCTCGCATAAGAGGAGCGAGCCTCAGGGCAGTGCTTAAATAAATGTTCTTCTGAGCCACAAACATTGCATTTTTTGGGACAGTCGCAAGTCCCCATTTGGTGTCCTAGACACCTCACCTGCGTGCAGGATTCTGCTGTGTGTCCAAAGCCAGTGCATTTTCTGCAGTAAAGTGGCTGGCCCGAGTAGTACAGATATCCTCGATTTCTGCCAATGGTGAAGGAGGCAGGGAGTTGGTGGAAGCCATCGTGACCATCTGGGTCATCCTCCAGTCGCACACGAAATTGTCTTTTTCCAGTCCAAACGTCCAGAGAGTCCCTGATTTCCCTTGTGCCCGAAATCACTGTCAGATGCTTGGAAAGGAAGTATCTGGTTGCTTCTTCAGTTACCCAAGGATTATACGTGTGGATTGTGAGAACTCGCTCACCAGTTCGGCAAAGACTTTGCATCTGGTACTCCCTCAGTGGTCCATCAGCCAACCTTTTAGTTTCCTCCATCTTTGTGAGATTGTAGAAAGTGACATCAAAAAAGCGGTCAGTGGCATTTCTCTGCATGCAGAGGAGGTCATCTGCCTTGAGGGACAAAGCTCCAAAAAGTAATATTAAGTCCAAATTCTCTCCTGTCCAAAAAAACATCAGTACTCTTCCAATTAAACCTCAGAGTATTTTTCAGCACGGGAAGTACCTGCTGTGAAACTGTTGCTGACGTCATTATGACAAAATCAGGTCCGCTATCACTACTCACCTGGCTAGATCTTAGCCAAAAGGCCGAGAAGCGATAATCCCCAAGTGTTGGATGTCCACCCCACCTATATTCAACTCATGTTTGTTCCTCTCCACGGAAGTCTTTAGTAAAAGGCGAAAGACTTGTGCATTATGAAGAGAAACCAGAGTCAGCATGGCCCTGTGATGGAGAGCAGCGGTGGAGTCTCTCGGTCACATTCACCACCTTCACGGTAGGCCTTTTCTTTCCGCATCTGGAGCTGGATTTACCTCCTTACCTGCTCAATATACCATCCCCTTTGGGGGAAGATGCATATGAGGGACCCAACAGACCATCAACTTCGCCTAATCCAGTTCTCTTTTCCTGGGCGGAGCAGATGGAGAGAGAGAGGACTTCTTCTTGCCGTAAGGAGTTTTTTGTTTTTGATTGTTTTGATACAATAAAGACTTTAAAAATGCAAATTATAATGGCTGTAGTAAAGATGCTTTCATTAAATGTAAGAGGAATGAGGGATACGTTAAAAAGAAGGGTTGTTTATGATTTTGTGGACCATCTGCATGTTGATATTTGTTTATTGCAGGAGGTTCATTTACGGGACATGGGGGATGCTGCGAAATTCTCAAGGGAGTGGATGAAAGGGGACTCAATCTGGAGCGTGGGAGGGGTTCACTCTACAGGGGTAGGGATTTTGTTTGGGGTAAAAGAGATTAGGGTGGAGGATGTTTTCACTATTGTCCAAGGAAGGATAATGGGGGCTGACATCACATGGGGACAAGCAAGCTCAGGGTTGTTGTGGTGTATGGACCACAAACTCAGAGGGAACGTCGAGAAATGTTTGAGTTGGTAGAGCCACACCTCGCCACCAATAGGCAGGTAATTGTAGGTGGGGATTTCAATGTGCAGTTAGGTAAGGGGGGGGACACTAGAGATATTTACATCTCCCACCTCATGGCTAGACACGGGTTGGTAGATGGGGGGAGGATGTCAGGCCACTGGCAGACGGTCCCACATGGCGTAACTCACGTGGTACGTTCAGACGTCTTGACTACGTGTTTGCAGCAAGGTCTTTGAGTCTGGTGTCAGGTCGACTGCTCCCTGTGTTCTTCTCTCGGTGAGATGGAATCTCCAGCTCATACGAGACACTGCGGCTTGGGCGAAAGACAGACACCTGCCATTTATGGTGGTGGGTCTCGACCAGGCAAAGGCCTTTGACAGGGTTCACTGGGGTTTTATGTTTAGGGTGTTGGAAAGGCTAGGCTTTAACAAGGTTTTTGTGGGATGGTTGCGCACATTATACACAGGTGTGGGAAGCACGGTGTCAGTCAATGGTCACTTGGGGGAAATCTTCTGGTTGCACTCAGGGGTAAGACAGGGCTGCCCACTCTCACCGCTGCTCTACATCCTTTATATAGAGCCCCTGGCGGCAACCATTCGGGCTGACCCAGGGGTGAAAGGTTTCCTGGTTCCCGGCAGCAGAGGCCTACGGGTCAAGCTGTCACAGTATGCAGACGACACCACACTGCTGCTAGACAGGGATGAGAGTCTCATCCGATCCTTGGAGATTTTTCAGGACTTTGGTCGGGTGTCTGGAGCAAAACTGAATCACGCCAAGTCCTCTGTAAAGTTCTTTGGGCGTTGGAAAGAAAGGACGGATGTACCGGGAGGGTTGTCGCTCTGCACAGGACCACTGAAGGTACTAGGGGTCAGCTTTGAGACAGCCAACAGTGCCACGATCAACTGGACCAGGCGAATTACAGCAGTCCAGAAGAAGCTTGCACTCTGGAAGAGCAGGTGCCTGACATTTATAGGGGAGGTACTTGTTCTGAAGGTAGACATTCTGCCATCCCTGCTATATTTGTCATACATATACCCACTGCCAGTGAGCATGAGGAGACCTCTCATGCGCTTTGTGTTCGATTTCATATTGGGGGGGAGATACGAATAGGTGGCCAGAACTCGCATGCTTGCTGGTATCGAAGCAGGAGGGAGGGATGTGCCACACCTCCCGCTGAAACTGGACTGCATTTTTGTTTCTTCCCTGTGCAGGGAGCTTTCTTTTCCAATAGAGCACCCCTCAGGCTATTTTTTAAGGCTTTATTTCGCGTACCAAGCTAGGGGGTTGATGGTCTGGAACAATTTGGCACCCAGGGTGGAGCAGCAGCCATGGCATTACAACCATGCAGCTAGGTGGCTGGGGGCTATTCCTGAGGCCTCCGACAGAGCAATACAAATAGATCACAGAGCCCTCTACAGAGAGGTCAGTAAGGCAGTGGTCGCACCTCCGTTGGTGGGGACCCCGACAAAGATTTGGCGGGGGATCCAGACAGGGGGGCTTGACAACAGGCTCAAAGACATAAATTGGTTATGCCTGCACAAATGCCTGCCAGTGCGAGAAACCATGTACAGGCATGGGTTGGCAAGATCACCTGCGTGCCCTTGGGCAACCTGTTCAGGTGAGGAAACGGTCAGGCATGTCATGTGGGACTGTCCAACTGCAAAGGTAGTATGGGGTAAAGTGGGGGAGCGGCTAGGGCAGGTAGTACGAGGATTTCATTTGACCTGGGATAAGGTTGAAAGAGGTTTAGGCTCAGGAAATTTCCCAATGTGGTATATCATAAGTATGATATACCACAAAGAGGATTATGTGGTTGGCCAGGCAGGACCTGGTAAAGAGAGATAAAGACAGCGGTGTGGAAGGGATCATGAGGAGAGTGGAAGCTGATGTAAAGGGGAAAATCAAAAAGGGACATGGAGAAGTGGGGGAAGCATGCCGCCCTAGAGAGGTGGAAGGGAGGGTTTGGGTGGATATGGTGAGCTAAGGGGGAAGGCAAAAGGAGTTCTTTGGGCTGTTTTTGTTTTTGTTTATTATTTCACCTTTTATTTTTGCAACATGGACAGGGAAGGTTTTGAAAAACGAACATTCTATACCTGCAAGGGGCACAATTGATGCCGAACGTTGTATTAGGGATGGTCATACGTGATGTTTGATTTGTCTTGATTTGTATGTAACTGATGAAAGTTTTTTGTAATAAAAAAAAAAATCTGTTCTTATCAGTTTAATATCTGATATGTCCTCTATATGAGGATTACATATTAAGCAGATTTTTGGCAAGAGGAACAGAAATGGGGAGCTTGCTCCCTTCTCTCCACGCATCGACCTAGCATTGCAGTGCCGCTGGGAACGGTGCACTCTGTTCTTACCTTGTAGAAAAGCAAACACTCAAGACCTGCTGGGGGACTTGGTGAGAAACCAGAGTCAGCTATTTGGACCCAATGTAATGGGTTCAGGGATCTATCGCTTAAACAGGCTTAAAAGCCAATCACAGTAGTCAGAGCAGGAGATAATAAAGACGTGTTTAATTTTGGTTGCCAGATGGGGGCGGGGTGGGAATGTTGCATACTGGGCTCTGACATGCGGAAAGAAAAGGCCTACCGTGAAGGTGGTGAATGTGACCGAGAGGCTCCACCGCTGCTCTCCAACACAGGGCCATGCTGACTCTGGTTTCTCTTCATAACGCACAAGTCTTTCGCCTTTTACTAAAGACTTCTGTGGAGAGGAACAAACATGAGTTGAATATATTTTTGACAGGCTTTGCTTCATGGCTGAGCCTTTTGAAATTGTGAAAAGTCAAAGAGCTGTCTAGGTCAGAAATCAAGCGTCCACAAAGGAGAGCTCGGGCGGAGGTGATAAGCAGCAGCCATCGTTATGCACACCTCCAAATGTGGCACCAGATCAAGTGAGATTTGTGCCAAGAGCCTGGCGTGGACATCCAACACTTGGGGATTATCGCTTCTCGGCCTTTTGGCTAAGATCAAGTGTAGTATCTGTTCTTATCAGTTTAATATCTGATATGTCCTCTATATGAGGACTACATATTAAGCAGATTTTTGGCAAGAGGAGCAGAAATGTGGAGCTTGCTCCCTTCTCTCCACGCATCGACCTAGCATTGCACTGCCGCTGGGAACGGTGCACTCTGTTCTTACCTTGTAGAAAAGCAAACACTCAAGACCTGCTGGGAGACTTGGTGAGAAACCAGAGTCAGCTATTTGGACCCAATGTAAGTGGTTCAGGGATCTATCGCTTAAACAGGCTTAAAAGCCAATCACAGTAGTCAGGGCAGGAGCTAATAAAGACGTGTATAATTTTGGTTGCCAGATGGGGGCGGGGTGGGAATGTTGCATACTGGGCTCTGACATGTGGAAAGAAAAGGCCTACCGTGAAATTGGTGAATGTGACCGAGAGGCTCCACCGCTGCTCTCCAACACAGGGCCATGCTGACTCTGGTTTCTCTTCATAACGCACAAGTCTTTCGCCTTTTACTAAAGACTTCCGTGGAGAGGAACAAACATGAGTTGAATATATTTTTGGCAGGCTTTGCTTCATGGCTGAGCCTTTTGAAATTGTGAAAAGTCAAAGAGCTGTCTAGGTCAGAAATCAAGCGTCCACAAAGGAGAGCTCGGGCGGAGGTGATAAGCAGCAGCCATCGTTATGCACACCTCCAAATGTGGCACCATATCAAGTGAGATTTGTGCCAAGAGCCTGGCGTGGACATCCAACACTTGGGGATTATCGCTTCTCGGCCTTTTGGCTAAGATCAAGTGTAGTATCTGTTCTTATCAGTTTAATATCTGATATGTCCTGTTTATGAGGACTACATATTAAGCAGATTTTTGGCAAGAGGAGCAGAAATGTGGAGCTTGCTCCCTTCCCTCCACGCATCGACCTAGCATTGCAGTGCCGCTGGGAACGGTGCACTCTGTTCTTACCCTTTAGGAAAGCAAAAACTCAAGACCTGCTGGGAGACTTGGTGAGAAACCAGAGTCAGCTATTTGGACCCATTGTAAGTGGTTCAGGGATCTATCGCTTAAACAGGCTTAAAAGCCAATCACAGTAGTCAGGGAAGGAGCTAATAAAGACGTGTATAATTTTGGTTGCCAGATGGGGGCGGGGTGGGAATGTTGCATACTGGGCTCTGACATGCGGAAAGAAAAGGCCTACCGTGAAGGTGGTGAATGTGACCGAGAGGCTCCACCGCTGCTCTCCAACACAGGGCCATGCTGACTCTGGTTTCTCTTCATAACGCACAAGTCTTTCGCCTTTTACTAAAGACTTCCGTGGAGAGGAACAAACATGAGTTGAATATATTTTTGGCAGGCTTTGCTTCATGGCTGAGCCTTTTGAAATTGTGAAAAGTCAAAGAGCTGTCTAGGTCAGAAATCAAGCGTCCACAAAGGAGAGCTCGGGCGGAGGTGATAAGCAGCAGCCATCGTTATGCACACCTCCAAATGTGGCACCATATCAAGTGAGATTTGTGCCAAGAGCCTGGCGTGGACATCCAACACTTGGGGATTATCGCTTCTCGGCCTTTTGGCTAAGATCAAGTGTAGTATCTGTTCTTATCAGTTTAATATCTGATATGTCCTCTATATGAGGACTACATATTAAGCAGATTTTTGGCAAGAGGAGCAGAAATGTGGAGCTTGCTCCCTTCTCTCCACGCATCGACCTAGCATTGCAGTGCCGCTGGGAATGGTGCACTCTGTTCTTACCCTGTAGAAAAGCAAACACTCAAGACCTGCTGGGAGACTTGGTGAGAAACCAGAGTCAGCTATTTGGACCCATTGTAAGTGGTTCAGGGATCTATCGCTTAAACAGGCTTAAAAGCCAATCACAGTAGTCAGGGAAGGAGCTAATAAAGACGTGTATAATTTTTGGTTGCCAGATGGGGGCGGGGTGGGAATGTTGCATACTGGGCTCTGACATGCGGAAAGAAAAGGCCTACCGTGAAGGTGGTGAATGTGACCGAGAGGCTCCACCGCTGCTCTCCAACACTTCTCTCCATGCATCGACCTAGCATTGCAGTGCCGCTGGGAACGGTGCACTCTGTTCTTACCCTGTAGAAAAGCAAACACTCAAGACCTGCTGGGAGACTTGGTGAGAAACCAGAGTCAGCTATTTGGACCCAATGTAAGTGGTTCAGGGATCTATCGCTTAAACAGGCTTAAAAGCCAATCACAGTAGTCAGGGCAGGAGCTAATAAAGACGTGTATAATTTTAGTTGCCAGATGGGGGTGGGGTGGGAATGTTGCATACTGGGCTCTGACATGCGGAAAGAAAAGGCCTACCATGAAGGTGGTGAATGTGACCGAGAGGCTCCACCGCTGCTCTCCAACACAGGGCCATGCTGACTCTGGTTTCTCTTCATAACGCACAAGTCTTTCGCCTTTTACGAAAGACTTCCGTGGAGAGGAACAAACATGAGTTGAATATATTTTTGGCAGGCTTTGCTTCATGGCTGAGCCTTTTGAAATTGTGAAAAGTCAAAGAGCTGTCTAGGTCAGAAATCAAGCGTCCACAAAGGAGAGCTCGGGCGGAGGTGATAAGCAGCAGCCATCGTTATGCACACCTCCAAATGTGGCACCATATCAAGTGAGATTTGTGCCAAGAGCCTGTCGTGGACATCCAACACTTGGGGATTATCGCTTCTCGGCCTTTTGGCTAAGATCAAGTGTAGTATCTGTTCTTATCAGTTTAATATCTGATATGTCCTCTATATGAGGACTACATATTAAGCAGATTTTTGGCAAGAGGAGCAGAAATGTGGAGCTTGCTCCCTTCTCTCCACGCATCGACCTAGCATTGCAGTGCCGCTGGGAACGGTGCACTCTGTTCTTACCCTGTAGAAAAGCAAACACTCAAGACCTGCTGGGAGACTAGGTGAGAAACCAGAGTCAGCTATTTGGACCCAATGTAAGTGGTTCAGGGATCTATCGCTTAAACAGGCTTAAAAGCCAATCACAGTAGTCAGGGCAGGAGCTAATAAAGACGTGTATAATTTTGGTTGCCAGATGGGGGCGGGGTGGGAATGTTGCATACTGGGCTCTGACATGCGGAAAGAAAAGGCCTACCGTGAAGGTGGTGAATGTGACCGAGAGGCTCCACCGCTGCTCTCCAACACAGGGCCATGCTGACTCTGGTTTCTCTTCATAACGCACAAGTCTTTCGCCTTTTACTAAAGACTTCCGTGGAGAGGAACAAACATGAGTTGAATATATTTTTGGCAGGCTTTGCTTCATGGCTGAGCCTTTTGAAATTGTGAAAAGTCAAAGAGCTGTCTAGGTCAGAAATCAAGCGTCCACAAAGGAGAGCTCGGGCGGAGGTGATAAGCAGCAGCCATCGTTATGCACACCTCCAAATGTGGCACCATCTCAAGTGAGATTTGTGCCAAGAGCCTGGCGTGGACATCCAACACTTGGGGATTATCGCTTCTCGGCCTTTTGGCTAAGATCAAGTGGAGCGACGGGGGCAAAGGTGGACGAAGAAGAAACACAGACGACCCAAAGATGGCCCCAAGGGGTTCCAAGGAACAGACGAGCCCAAAGGTCGGGGTGAGGTACACTATACGTTTCCAGGCGGAATCAGTGGAGGAACACCTATTTTCGAGAGACTGGTTCTGCAAAAAAGTAATTTTGGAACAACTGAGGCTGAAGGTAGAAGATGTGTACTGTATTCAGTGGAACCAGCAAGAAAAAGCTTTCGACGTTACCCTGATCAGTGAGGATGTGTATTCAAGAGTGGCTGAAGCCTGTAGAAAGGAGGCTGGGACAAGATTCATAGCGGGTTACAAGATTTTGAACCTGGACAGACCAAATTTCAGAACTGTCACTGTCCATACGTACAACCCTTTCGTCACAGATCGATCACTAGTTGCTTTTTTGGGACAGCACGGAGAGGTGGTGACTAGTGCTAGGTACGTAAAAGACATGAGCGGATTCTGGACAGGAAGAAGGCAGTTCCAAGTGCTGCTGAACCCTGACCCAGAAGGACCTGGAGGACTGAAGCATCCACCGGCTCTTTTCAGCATTGGTGCAGACCGTGGTTACCTGTTTTACGCCAGACAACCAGATTTCTGTAGGCGTTGCAGGCAGTCTGGCCATACAGAGGCAGGCTGTTCCGGAGCCTGCTGCTGTACCTGTGGCCAAGGGGGCCATGAGGCCAAAGATTGCAAAGGGCCCAAGGCCTGTCATGGATGTGGAGGAATGGGCCACCTGTACCGCAACTGTCCTAGCCGACGGAGGACCTTTGCGGAAGTAGCCAAGTCCAATGGAGAGCCGGAAAAAGCAAAGGACCCAGGAGAGAGAACCGTGCCTGCAGAGAATGGCACATGCACACCGGTACAGGCGGAGCCAGCTACGGATCTTTCTAAGATTGGAACAGAGGAAGTCCCCCCGGAGAAAGGAACAACAAGCAGTGCCAGCGGGGAAAGCGAAGCCCAGGTGCCCTGTGACAACACAGGGGGAGACTTTCCTCTCATCAGCCCAGGTCCAGCCAACTCCAAGGTCAAGAAGGGGGCACGGAAAGGATCACAGGTTTTCGGAGTGGGGAAGACAATTAGAAGCGGAGAGAGTAAGGAGGGGGGCCATAGTAAAAAGTCAAAGGGGGATGGCACAGGGGCAGAGGGAGGGGACCAAGAGAAGGTAGATGATGGTGGGATGATTTATGGCGTAGGGCAGCAAAGAAGGGCTGCAGAGGAGGGAGGACATCAGGAGCAGGAAGGGGGCAACACAGGGCTAGGTAAGGGTGGAGAGGCTACGCAGCATATCGGAGGAGATCCAGGTGAGCTGCTCGCAGAAGGTTTGGGGCTGGAGCTGGATTTACCTCCTTACCTGCTCAATATACCATCCCCTTTGGGGGAAGATGCATATGAGGGACCCAACAGACCATCAACTTCGCCTAATCCAGTGCTCTTTTCCTGGGCGGAGCAGATGGAGAGAGAGGACTTCTTTTTGCCGTAAGGAGTGTTTTTTTTTTTTGATTTGGATTGTTTTGATTGTTTTGATACAGTAAAGACTTAACAAATACAAATTATAATGGCTGTAGTAAAGATGCTTTCTTTAAATGTAAGAGGGATGAGGGATACGTTAAAAAGAAGGACTGTTTATGATTTTGTGGACCATCTGCATGTTGATATTTGTTTATTGCAGGAGGTTCATTTACGGGACATGGGGGATGCTGCGAATTTCTCAAGGGAGTGGACGAAAGGGGACTCAATCTGGAGCGTGGGAGGGGTCCACTCTACAGGGGTAGGGATTTTGTTTGGGGTAAAAGAGATTAGGGTGGAGGATGTTTTCATTATTGTCCAAGGGAGGATAATGGGGGCTGACATCACATGGGGGACAAGCAAGCTCAGGGTTGTGGTGGTGTATGGACCACAAACTCAGAGGGAACGTAGAGAAATGTTTGAGTTGGTAGAGCCACACTTGGCCACCAATAGGCAGGTAATTGTAGGTGGGGATTTCAATGTGCAGTTAGGTAAGGGGGGGGACACCAGCGATATTTACATCTCCCACCTTATGGCTAGACACGGGTTGGTAGATGGGGGAGGATGGTCAGGCCACTGGCAGACGGCCCCACTTGGCGTAACTCACGTGGTACGTTTAAACGTCTTGACTACGTGTTTGCAGCAAAGTCTTTAAGTCTGGTGTCAGGTCGACTGCTCCCTGTGTTCTTCTCTGACCATGATGGGCTGCTGTTTGAGGTGCGCCTGTGCCTGCCTATTTTTGGGCGTGGGTACTGGCGCCTCAATATTAGCATATTAGAGGAAGACACTTTCAAACAAAGTTTTGAACTATTTTTCAAAAACCTTTTAGGAATAAGACCATTGTGTCCTGGGGTGATGGAGTGGTGGGAAGTATCCAAGAAAAGGATAAAAATGTTTTGCGTTAGTTATTGTAAAAGGAAGGTGAGGTTGGCAAAGAGGGAGGTTTTTCGCTTACAGCGCCTCCTCGAGCTGGAGTACAGCAAAGGAAACAGCGGTGGCACAGTAAATCAGCGGGCTTGTGACACCCTAAAATCAAAGCTTAGGGAGGTCTTTGACGTAAGGGCCCGGGCTTACCTGTTGCAGGCGCGGCGAAACTTCCTAGAGAAGCACGAGACGTGTTCCGCTGCTTTTTTCAACTCAATACGGGCAGACAGGAAAAGACAGGTACAGACCGGAATCAGGGATAAGCAGGGTGTGGTAGTGTCGGAAGCAGCTGAGATGGTGGGGGCTGCTACTGACTACTACCGCACAAGTTTCCAGGAGAAAGAGGTAGATGTAGAGGGAGGGGAGAACTTTCTGAACTTACTGACCAAGCAGGTGCCGTCCGACATAGCGCAGACTTTGGAGGCCCCGCTTACCCTCAAAGAGCTCGAGGGTGCCCTTGGTAAAATGAACAGGCGGAAGGTGCCTGGCATAGACGGACTGCCGGTGGAGTTTTATCTCAAGTTCTGGGAGATTCTCGGGCCGGTATTGTTGGAGGTGTTGTCCACAATACTTCTCACAGGTGCAATGGGAGGGACTATGGCTACAGGAGTGATCTCCCTTCTGTTTAAGAAGGGGGATGGAACCGACCTCGGGAACTGGCGGCCACTGACCATGTTGTGTGTTGACTATAAACTTCTGGCAAAGGTCCTAGCGGATCGGCTGGGCACAGCGCTTCCACACGTGGTCCATGTGGACCAAACGTGTGGGGTGGCAGGGCGCTCGGTGAAGTGGAATCTCCAGCTCATACGAGACGCTGCAGCGTGGGCGGAAAACAGACACCTGCCATTTATGGTGGTGGGTCTCGACCAGGCAAAGGCCTTTGACAGGGTTCACTGGGGTTTTATGTTTAGGGTGTTGGAAAGGCTAGGCTTTAACAAGGTTTTTGTCGGATGGCTGCGCACATTATACACAGGTGTGGGGAGCAATGTGTCAGTCAACGGGCACTTAGGGGAAATTTTCAGGTTGCACTCAGGGGTAAGACAGGGCTGCCCACTCTCACCGCTGCTCTACATCCTTTATTTAGAGCCCCTGGCGGCAACCATTCGGGCTGACCCAGGGGTGAAAGGTTTCCTGGTTCCCGGCAGCAGAGGCCTACGGGTCAAGCTGTCACAGTATGCAGACGACACCACACTGCTGCTAGACAGGGATGAGAGTCTGATCCGATCCTTGGAGATTTTTCAGGACTTTGGTCGGGTGTCTGGAGCAAAACTGAATCACGCCAAGTCCTCTGTAAAGTTCTTTGGGCGTTGGAAAGAAAGGACGGATGTACCGGGAGGGTTGTCGCTCTGCACAGGACCACTGAAGGTACTAGGGGTCAGCTTTGAGACAGCCAACAGTGCCACGATCAACTGGACCAGGCGAATTACAGCAGTCCAGAAGAAGCTTGCACTCTGGAAGAGCAGGTGCCTGACCTTTATAGGGAAGGTACTTGTTCTGAAGGTAGACATTCTGCCATCCCTGCTATATTTGGCATACATATACCCACTGCCAGTGAGCATGAGGAGACCTCTCATGCGCTTTGTGTTCGATTTCATATGGGGGGGGAGATACGAATACGTGGCCAGAACTCGCATGCTTGCTGGTATCGAAGCAGGAGGGAGGGATGTGCCACACCTCCCGCTGAAACTGGACTGCATTTTTGTTTCTTCCCTGTGCAGGGAGCTTTCTTTTCCAATAGAGCACCCCTCAGGCTATTTTTTAAGGCTTTATTTCGCCTACCAAGCTAGGGGGTTGATGGTCTGGAAAAATTTGGCACCCAGGGTGGAGCAGCAGCCATGGCATTACAACCATGCAGCTAGGTGGCTGCGGGCTCATCCTGAGGCCTCCGACAGAGCAATACAAATAGATCACAGAGCCCTCTACAGAGAGGTCAGTAAGGCAGTGGTCGCACTTCCGTTGGTGGGGACCCCGACAAAGATTTGGCGGGGGATCCAGCCAGGGGGGCTTGACAACAGGCTCAAAGACATAAATTGGTTATGCCTGCACAAATGCCTGCCAGTGCGGGAAACCATGTACAGGCATGGGTTGGCAAGATCCCCTGCGTGCCCTCGGGCAACCTGTTCAGGTGAGGAAACGGTCAGGCATGTCATGTGGGACTGTCCAACTGCAAAGGTAGTATGGGGTAAAGTGGGGGAGCGGCTAAGGCAGGTAGTACGAGGATTTAATTTGACCTGGGATAAGGTTGAAAGAGGTTTAGGCTCAGGAAATTTCCCAATGTGGTATATCATAAGTATTACAAAGAGGATTATGTGGTTGGCCAGGCAAGACCTGGTAAAGAGAGATAAAGACAGCGGTGTGGAAGGGATCATGAGGAGGGTGGAAGCTGATGTAAAGGGGAAAATCAAAAGGGACATGGAGAAGTGGGGGAAGCATGCCGCTCTAGAGAGGTGGAAGGGAGGGTTTGGGTGGACATGGTGAGCTAAGAGGGAAGGCAAAAGGGTTTCTTTGGGCTGTTTTTGTTTATTATTTCACCTGTTATTTTTGCAACATGGACAGGGAAGGTTTTGAAAAACGAACATTCTATACCTGCAAGGGGCACAATTGATGCCGAACGTTGTATTAGGGATGGTCATACGTGATGTTTGATTTGTCTTGATTTGTATGTAACTGATGAAAGTTTTTTGTAATAAAAAAAAAAAAAAAAAATCTGTTCTTATCAGTTTAATATCTGATATGTCCTCTATATGAGGACTACATATTAAGCAGATTTTTGGCAAGAGGAGCAGAAATGTGGAGCTTGCTCCCTTCTCTCCACGCATCGACCTAGCATTGCAGTGCCGCTGGGAACGGTGCACTCTGTTCTTACCCTGTAGAAAAGCAAACACTCAATACCTGCTGGGAGACTTGGTGAGCTTGGGGATTATCGCTTCTCGGCCTTTTGGCTAAGATCAAGTGTAGTATCTGTTCTTATCAGTTTAATATCTGATATGTCCTCTATATGAGGACTACATATTAAGCAGATTTTTGGCAAGAGGAGCAGAAATGTGGTGCTTGCTCCCTTCTCTCCACGCATCGACCTAGCATTGCAGTGCCGCTGCGAACGGTGCACTCTGTTCTTACCCTGTAGAAAAGCAAACACTCAAGACCTGCTGGAAGACTTGGTGAGAAACCAGAGTCAGCTATTTGGACCCAATGTAAGTGGTTCAGGGATCTATCGCTTAAACAGGCTTAAAAGCCAATCACAGTAGTCAGGGCAGGAGCTAATAAAGACGTGTATAATTTTGGTTGCCAGATGGGGGCGGGGTGGGAATGTTGCATACTGGGCTCTGACATGCGGAAAGAAAAGGCCTACCGTGAAGGTGGTGAATATGACCGAGAGGCTCCACCGCTGCTCTCCAACACAGGGCCATGATGACTCTGGTTTCTCTTCATAACGCACAAGTCTTTCGCCTTTTACTAAAGACTTCCGTGGAGAGGAACAAACATGAGTTGAATATATTTTTGGCAGGCTTTGCTTCATGGCTGAGCCTTTTGAAATTGTGAAAAGTCAAAGAGCTGTCTAGGTCAGAAATCAAGCGTCTACAAAGGAGAGCTCGGGCGGAGGTGATAAGCAGCAGCCATCGTTATGCACACCTCCAAATGTGGCACCATATCAAGTGAGATTTGTGCCAAAAGCCTGGCGTGGACATCCAACACTTGGGGATTATCGCTTCTCGGCCTTTTGGCTAAGATCAAGTGTAGTATCTGTTCTTATCAGTTTAATATCTGATATGTCCTCTATATGAGGACTACATATTAAGCAGATTTTTGGCAAGAGGAGCATAAATGTGGAGCTTGCTCCCTTCTCTCCACGCATCGACCTAGCATTGCAGTGCCGCTGGGAACGGTGCACTCTGTTCTTACCCTGTAGAAAAGCAAACACTCAAGACCTGCTGGGAGACTTGGTGAGAAACCAGAGTCAGCTATTTGGACCCAATGTAAGTGGTTCAGGGATCTATCGCTTAAACAGGCTTAAAAGCCAATCACAGTAGTCAGGGCAGGAGCTAATAAAGACGTGTATAATTTTGGTTGCCAGATGGGGGCGGGGTGGGAATGTTGCATACTGGGCTCTGACATGCGGAAAGAAAAGGCCTACCGTGAAGGTGGTGAATGTGACCGAGAGGCTCCACCGCTGCTCTCCAACACAGGGCCATGATGACTCTGGTTTCTCTTCATAACGCACAAGTCTTTCGCCTTTTACTAAAGACTTCCGTGGAGAGGAACAAACATGAGTTGAATATATTTTTGGCAGGCTTTGCTTCATGGCTGAGCCTTTTGAAATTGTGAAAAGTCAAAGAGCTGTCTAGGTCAGAAATCAAGCGTCTACAAAGGAGAGCTCGGGCGGAGGTGATAAGCAGCAGCCATCGTTATGCACACCTCCAAATGTGGCACCATATCAAGTGAGATTTGTGCCAAAAGCCTGGCGTGGACATCCAACACTTGGGGATTATCGCTTCTCGGCCTTTTGGCTAAGATCAAGTGTAGTATCTGTTCTTATCAGTTTAATATCTGATATGTCCTCTATATGAGGACTACATATTAAGCAGATTTTTGGCAAGAGGAGCAGAAATGTGGAGCTTGCTCCCTTCTCTCCACGCATCGACCTAGCATTGCAGTGCCGCTGCGAACGGTGCACTCTGTTCTTACCCTGTAGAAAAGCAAACACTCAAGACCTGCTGGGAGACTTGGTGAGAAACCAGAGTCAGCTATTTGGACCCAATGTAAGTGGTTCAGGGATCTATCGCTTAAACAGGCTTAAAAGCCAATCACAGTAGTCAGGGCAGGAGCTAATAAAGACGTGTATAATTTTGGTTGCCAGATGGGGGCGGGGTGGGAATGTTGCATACTGGGCTCTGACATGCGGAAAGAAAAGGCCTACCGTGAAGGTGGTGAATATGACCGAGAGGCTCCACCGCTGCTCTCCAACACAGGGCCATGCTGACTCTGGTTTCTCTTCATAACGCACAAGTCTTTCGCCTTTTACTAAAGACTTCCGTGGAGAGGAACAAACATGAGTTGAATATATTTTTGGCAGGCTTTGCTTCATGGCTGAGCCTTTTGAAATTGTGAAAAGTCAAAGAGCTGTCTAGGTCAGAAATCAAGCGTCTACAAAGGAGAGCTCGGGCGGAGGTGATAAGCAGCAGCCATCGTTATGCACACCTCCAAATGTGGCACCATATCAAGTGAAATTTGTGCCAAGAGCCTGCCGTGGACATCCAACACTTGGGGATTATCGCTTCTCGGCCTTTTGGCTAAGATCAAGTGTAGTATCTGTTCTTATCAGTTTAATATCTGATATGTCCTCTATATGAGGACTACATATTAAGCAGATTTTTGGCGAGAGGAGCAGAAATGTGGAGCTTGCTCCCTTCTCTCCACGCATCGACCTAGCATTGCAGTGCCGCTGCGAACGGTGCACTCTGTTCTTACCCTGTAGAAAAGCAAACACTCAAGACCTGCTGGAAGACTTGGTGAGAAACCAGAGTCAGCTATTTGGACCCAATGTAAGTGGTTCAGGGATCTATCGCTTAAACAGGCTTAAAAGCCAATCACAGTAGTCAGGGCAGGAGCTAATAAAGACGTGTATAATTTTGGTTGCCAGATGGGGGCGGGGTGGGAATGTTGCATACTGGGCTCTGACATGCGGAAAGAAAAGGCCTACCGTGAAGGTGGTGAATATGACCGAGAGGCTCCACCGCTGCTCTCCAACACAGGGCCATGCTGACTCTGGTTTCTCTTCATAATGCACAAGTCTTTCGCCTTTTACTAAAGACTTCCGTAGAGAGGAACAAACATGAGTTGAATATATTTTTGGCAGGCTTTGCTTCATGGCTGAGCCTTTTGAAATTGTGAAAAGTCAAAGAGCTGTCTAGGTCAGAAATCAAGCGTCTACAAAGGAGAGCTCGGGCGGAGGTGATAAGCAGCAGCCATCGTTATGCACACCTCCAAATGTGGCACCATATCAAGTGAGATTTGTGCCAAGAGCCTGGCGTGGACATCCAACACTTGGGGATTATCGCTTCTCGGCCTTTTGGCTAAGATCAAGTGTAGTATCTGTTCTTATCAGTTTAATATCTGATATGTCCTCTATATGAGGACTACATATTAAGCAGATTTTTGGCGAGAGGAGCAGAAATGTGGAGCTTGCTCCCTTCTCTCCACGCATCGACCTAGCATTGCAGTGCCGCTGCGAACGGTGCACTCTGTTCTTACCCTGTAAAAAAGCAAACACTCAAGACCTGCTGGGAGACTTGGTGAGAAACCAGAGTCAGCTATTTGGACCCAATGTAAGTGGTTCAGGGATCTATGGCTTAAACAGGCTTAAAAGCCAATCACAGTAGTCAGGGCAGGAGCTAATAAAGACGTGTATAATTTTGGTTGCCAGATGGGGGCGGGGTGGGAATGTTGCATACTGGGCTCTGACATGCGGAAAGAAAAGGCCTACCGTGAAGGTGGTGAATGTGACCGAGAGCCTCCACCGCTGCTCTCCAACACAGGGCCATGATGACTCTGGTTTCTCTTCATAACGCACAAGTCTTTCGCCTTTTACTAAAGACTTCCGTGGAGAGGAACAAACATGAGTTGATTATATTTTTGGCAGGCTTTGCTTCATGGCTGAGCCTTTTGAAATTGTGAAAAGTCAAAGAGCTGTCTAGGTCAGAAATCAAGCGTCCACAAATGAGAGCTCGGGCGGAGGTGATAAGCAGCAGCCATCGTTATGCACACCTCCAAATGTGGCACCATATCAAGTGAGATTTGTGCCAAGAGCCTGGCGTGGACATCCAACACTTGGGGATTATCGCTTCTCGGCCTTTTGGCTAAGATCAAGTGTAGTATCTGTTCTTATCAGTTTAATATCTGATATGTCCTCTATATGAGGACTACATATTAAGCAGATTTTTGGCGAGAGGAGCAGAAATGTGGAGCTTGCTCCCTTCTCTCCACGCATCGACCTAGCATTGCAGTGCCGCTGCGAACGGTGCACTCTGTTCTTACCCTGTAAAAAAGCAAACACTCAAGACCTGCTGGGAGACTTGGTGAGAAACCAGAGTCAGCTATTTGGACCCAATGTAAGTGGTTCAGGGATCTATGGCTTAAACAGGCTTAAAAGCCAATCACAGTAGTCAGGGCAGGAGCTAATAAAGACGTGTATAATTTTGGTTGCCAGATGGGGGCGGGGTGGGAATGTTGCATACTGGGCTCTGACATGCGGAAAGAAAAGGCCTACCGTGAAGGTGGTGAATGTGACCGAGAGCCTCCACCGCTGCTCTCCAACACAGGGCCATGATGACTCTGGTTTCTCTTCATAACGCACAAGTCTTTCGCCTTTTACTAAAGACTTCCGTGGAGAGGAACAAACATGAGTTGATTATATTTTTGGCAGGCTTTGCTTCATGGCTGAGCCTTTTGAAATTGTGAAAAGTCAAAGAGCTGTCTAGGTCAGAAATCAAGCGTCCACAAATGAGAGCTCGGGCGGAGGTGATAAGCAGCAGCCATCGTTATGCACACCTCCAAATGTGGCACCATATCAAGTGAGATTTGTGCCAAGAGCCTGGCGTGGACATCCAACACTTGGGGATTATCGCTTCTCGGCCTTTTGGCTAAGATCAAGTGTAGTATCTGTTCTTATCAGTTTAATATCTGATATGTCCTCTATATGAGGACTACATATTAAGCAGATTTTTGGCAAGAGGAGCAGAAATGTGGAGCTTGCTCCCTTCTCTCCACGCATCGACCTAGCATTGCAGTGCCGCTGGGAATGGTGCACTCTGTTCTTACCCTGTAGAAAAGCAAACACTCAAGACCTGCTGGGAGACTTGGTGAGAAACCAGAGTCAGCTATTTGGACCCAATGTAAGTGGTTCAGGGATCTATCGCTTAAACAGGCTTAAAAGCCAATCACAGTAGTCAGGGCAGGAGCTAATAAAGACGTGTATAATTTTGGTTGCCAGATGGGGGCGGGGTGGGAATGTTGCATACTGGGCTCTGACATGCGGAAAGAAAAGGCCTACCGTGAAGGTGGTGAATGTGACCGAGAGGCTCCACCGCTGCTCTCCAACACAGGGCCATGCTGACTCTGGTTTCTCTTCATAACGCACAAGTCTTTCGCCTTTTACTAAAGACTTCCGTGGAGAGGAACAAACATGAGTTGAATATATTTTTGGCATGCTTTGCTTCATGGCTGAGCCTTTTGAAATTGTGAAAAGTCAAAGAGCTGTCTAGGTCAGAAATCAAGCGTCCACAAAGGAGAGCTCGGGCGGAGGTGATAAGCAGCAGCCATCGTTATGCACACCTCCAAATGTGGCACCATCTCAAGTAGGATTTGTGCCAAGAGCCTGGCGTGGACATCCAACACTTGGGGATTATCGCTTCTCGGCCTTTTGGCTAAGATCAAGTGTAGTATCTGTTCTTATCAGTTTAATATCTGATATGTCCTCTATATGAGGACTACATATTAAGCAGATTTTTGGCAAGAGGAGCAGAAATGTGGAGCTTGCTCCCTTCTCTCCACGCATCGACCTAGCATTGCAGTGCCGCTGGGAACGGTGCACTCTGTTCTTACCCTGTAGAAAAGCAAACACTCAAGACCTGCTGGGAGACTTGGTGAGCTTGGGGATTATCGCTTCTCGGCCTTTTGGCTAAGATCAGGTGTAGTATCTGTTCTTTTCAGTTTAATATCTGAAATGTTCTCTATATGAGGACTACATATTAAGCAGATTTTTGGCAAGAGGAGCAGAAATGTGGAGCTTGCTCCCTTCTCTCCACGCATCGACCTAGCATTGCAGTGCCGCTGCGAACGGTGCACTCTGTTCTTACCCTGTAGAAAAGCAAACACTCAAGACCTGCTGGGAGACTTGGTGAGAAACCAGAGTCAGCTATTTGGACCCAATGTAAGTGGTTCAGGGATCTATCGCTTAAACAGGCTTAAAAGCCAATCACAGTAGTCAGGGCAGGAGCTAATAAAGACGTGTATAATTTTGGTTGCCAGATGGGGGCGGGGTGGGAATGTTGCATACTGGGCTCTGACATGCGGAAAGAAAAGGCCTACCGTGAAGGTGGTGAATATGACCGAGAAGCTCCACCGCTGCTCTCCAACACAGGGCCATGCTGACTCTGGTTTCTCTTCATAACGCACAAGTCTTTCGCCTTTTACTAAAGACTTCCGTGGAGAGGAACAAACATGAGTTGAATATATTTTTGGCAGGCTTTGCTTCATGGCTGAGCCTTTTGAAATTGTGAAAAGTCAAAGAGCTGTCTAGGTCAGAAATCAAGCGTCTACAAAGGAGAGCTCGGGCGGAGGTGATAAGCAGCAGCCATCGTTATGCACACCTCCAAATGTGGCACCATATCAAGTGAGATTTGTGCCAAAAGCCTGGCGTGGACATCCAACACTTGGGGATTATCGCTTCTCGGCCTTTTGGCTAAGATCAAGTGTAGTATCTGTTCTTATCAGTTTAATATCTGATATGTCCTCTATATGAGGACTACATATTAAGCAGATTTTTGGCAAGAGGAGCATAAATGTGGAGCTTGCTCCCTTCTCTCCACGCATCGACCTAGCATTGCAGTGCCGCTGGGAACGGTGCACTCTGTTCTTACCCTGTAGAAAAGCAAACACTCAAGACCTGCTGGGAGACTTGGTGAGAAACCAGAGTCAGCTATTTGGACCCAATGTAAGTGGTTCAGGGATCTATCGCTTAAACAGGCTTAAAAGCCAATCACAGTAGTCAGGGCAGGAGCTAATAAAGACGTGTATAATTTTGGTTGCCAGATGGGGGCGGGGTGGGAATGTTGCATACTGGGCTCTGACATGCGGAAAGAAAAGGCCTACCGTGAAGGTGGTGAATATGACCGAGAAGCTCCACCGCTGCTCTCCAACACAGGGCCATGCTGACTCTGGTTTCTCTTCATAACGCACAAGTCTTTCGCCTTTTACTAAAGACTTCCGTGGAGAGGAACAAACATGAGTTGAATATATTTTTGGCAGGCTTTGCTTCATGGCTGAGCCTTTTGAAATTGTGAAAAGTCAAAGAGCTGTCTAGGTCAGAAATCAAGCGTCTACAAAGGAGAGCTCGGGCGGAGGTGATAAGCAGCAGCCATCGTTATGCACACCTCCAAATGTGGCACCATATCAAGTGAGATTTGTGCCAAAAGCCTGGCGTGGACATCCAACACTTGGGGATTATCGCTTCTCGGCCTTTTGGCTAAGATCAAGTGTAGTATCTGTTCTTATCAGTTTAATATCTGATATGTCCTCTATATGAGGACTACATATTAAGCAGATTTTTGGCAAGAGGAGCAGAAATGTGGAGCTTGCTCCCTTCTCTCCACGCATCGACCTAGCATTGCAGTGCCGCTGCGAACGGTGCACTCTGTTCTTACCCTGTAGAAAAGCAAACACTCAAGACCTGCTGGGAGACTTGGTGAGAAACCAGAGTCAGCTATTTGGACCCAATGTAAGTGGTTCAGGGATCTATCGCTTAAACAGGCTTAAAAGCCAATCACAGTAGTCAGGGCAGGAGCTAATAAAGACGTGTATAATTTTGGTTGCCAGATGGGGGCGGGGTGGGAATGTTGCATACTGGGCTCTGACATGCGGAAAGAAAAGGCCTACCGTGAAGGTGGTGAATATGACCGAGAGGCTCCACCGCTGCTCTCCAACACAGGGCCATGCTGACTCTGGTTTCTCTTCATAACGCACAAGTCTTTCGCCTTTTACTAAAGACTTCCGTGGAGAGGAACAAACATGAGTTGAATATATTTTTGGCAGGCTTTGCTTCATGGCTGAGCCTTTTGAAATTGTGAAAAGTCAAAGAGCTGTCTAGGTCAGAAATCAAGCGTCTACAAAGGAGAGCTCGGGCGGAGGTGATAAGCAGCAGCCATCGTTATGCACACCTCCAAATGTGGCACCATATCAAGTGAGATTTGTGCCAAGAGCCTGCCGTGGACATCCAACACTTGGGGATTATCGCTTCTCGGCCTTTTGGCTAAGATCAAGTGTAGTATCTGTTCTTATCAGTTTAATATCTGATATGTCCTCTATATGAGGACTACATATTAAGCAGATTTTTGGCGAGAGGAGCAGAAATGTGGAGCTTGCTCCCTTCTCTCCACGCATCGACCTAGCATTGCAGTGCCGCTGCGAACGGTGCACTCTGTTCTTACCCTGTAGAAAAGCAAACACTCAAGACCTGCTGGAAGACTTGGTGAGAAACCAGAGTCAGCTATTTGGACCCAATGTAAGTGGTTCAGGGATCTATCGCTTAAACAGGCTTAAAAGCCAATCACAGTAGTCAGGGCAGGAGCTAATAAAGACGTGTATAATTTTGGTTGCCAGATGGGGGCGGGGTGGGAATGTTGCATACTGGGCTCTGACATGCGGAAAGAAAAGGCCTACCGTGAAGGTGGTGAATATGACCGAGAGGCTCCACCGCTGCTCTCCAACACAGGGCCATGCTGACTCTGGTTTCTCTTCATAATGCACAAGTCTTTCGCCTTTTACTAAAGACTTCCGTAGAGAGGAACAAACATGAGTTGAATATATTTTTGGCAGGCTTTGCTTCATGGCTGAGCCTTTTGAAATTGTGAAAAGTCAAAGAGCTGTCTAGGTCAGAAATCAAGCGTCTACAAAGGAGAGCTCGGGCGGAGGTGATAAGCAGCAGCCATCGTTATGCACACCTCCAAATGTGGCACCATATCAAGTGAGATTTGTGCCAAGAGCCTGGCGTGGACATCCAACACTTGGGGATTATCGCTTCTCGGCCTTTTGGCTAAGATCAAGTGTAGTATCTGTTCTTATCAGTTTAATATCTGATATGTCCTCTATATGAGGACTACATATTAAGCAGATTTTTGGCGAGAGGAGCAGAAATGTGGAGCTTGCTCCCTTCTCTCCACGCATCGACCTAGCATTGCAGTGCCGCTGCGAACGGTGCACTCTGTTCTTACCCTGTAAAAAAGCAAACACTCAAGACCTGCTGGGAGACTTGGTGAGAAACCAGAGTCAGCTATTTGGACCCAATGTAAGTGGTTCAGGGATCTATGGCTTAAACAGGCTTAAAAGCCAATCACAGTAGTCAGGGCAGGAGCTAATAAAGACGTGTATAATTTTGGTTGCCAGATGGGGGCGGGGTGGGAATGTTGCATACTGGGCTCTGACATGCGGAAAGAAAAGGCCTACCGTGAAGGTGGTGAATGTGACCGAGAGCCTCCACCGCTGCTCTCCAACACAGGGCCATGATGACTCTGGTTTCTCTTCATAACGCACAAGTCTTTCGCCTTTTACTAAAGACTTCCGTGGAGAGGAACAAACATGAGTTGATTATATTTTTGGCAGGCTTTGCTTCATGGCTGAGCCTTTTGAAATTGTGAAAAGTCAAAGAGCTGTCTAGGTCAGAAATCAAGCGTCCACAAATGAGAGCTCGGGCGGAGGTGATAAGCAGCAGCCATCGTTATGCACACCTCCAAATGTGGCACCATATCAAGTGAGATTTGTGCCAAGAGCCTGGCGTGGACATCCAACACTTGGGGATTATCGCTTCTCGGCCTTTTGGCTAAGATCAAGTGTAGTATCTGTTCTTATCAGTTTAATATCTGATATGTCCTCTATATGAGGACTACATATTAAGCAGATTTTTGGCGAGAGGAGCAGAAATGTGGAGCTTGCTCCCTTCTCTCCACGCATCGACCTAGCATTGCAGTGCCGCTGCGAACGGTGCACTCTGTTCTTACCCTGTAAAAAAGCAAACACTCAAGACCTGCTGGGAGACTTGGTGAGAAACCAGAGTCAGCTATTTGGACCCAATGTAAGTGGTTCAGGGATCTATGGCTTAAACAGGCTTAAAAGCCAATCACAGTAGTCAGGGCAGGAGCTAATAAAGACGTGTATAATTTTGGTTGCCAGATGGGGGCGGGGTGGGAATGTTGCATACTGGGCTCTGACATGCGGAAAGAAAAGGCCTACCGTGAAGGTGGTGAATGTGACCGAGAGCCTCCACCGCTGCTCTCCAACACAGGGCCATGATGACTCTGGTTTCTCTTCATAACGCACAAGTCTTTCGCCTTTTACTAAAGACTTCCGTGGAGAGGAACAAACATGAGTTGATTATATTTTTGGCAGGCTTTGCTTCATGGCTGAGCCTTTTGAAATTGTGAAAAGTCAAAGAGCTGTCTAGGTCAGAAATCAAGCGTTCACAAATGAGAGCTCGGGCGGAGGTGATAAGCAGCAGCCATCGTTATGCACACCTCCAAATGTGGCACCATATCAAGTGAGATTTGTGCCAAGAGCCTGGCGTGGACATCCAACACTTGGGGATTATCGCTTCTCGGCCTTTTGGCTAAGATCAAGTGTAGTATCTGTTCTTATCAGTTTAATATCTGATATGTCCTCTATATGAGGACTACATATTAAGCAGATTTTTGGCAAGAGGAGCAGAAATGTGGAGCTTGCTCCCTTCTCTCCACGCATCGACCTAGCATTGCAGTGCCGCTGGGAATGGTGCACTCTGTTCTTACCCTGTAGAAAAGCAAACACTCAAGACTTGCTGGGAGACTTGGTGAGAAACCAGAGTCAGCTATTTGGACCCAATGTAAGTGGTTCAGGGATCTATCGCTTAAACAGGCTTAAAAGCCAATCACAGTAGTCAGGGCAGGAGCTAATAAAGACGTGTATAATTTTGGTTGCCAGATGGGGGCGGGGTGGGAATGTTGCATACTGGGCTCTGACATGCGGAAAGAAAAGGCCTACCGTGAAGGTGGTGAATGTGACCGAGAGGCTCCACCGCTGCTCTCCAACACAGGGCCATGCTGACTCTGGTTTCTCTTCATAACGCACAAGTCTTTCGCCTTTTACTAAAGACTTCCGTGGAGAGGAACAAACATGAGTTGAATATATTTTTGGCAGGCTTTGCTTCATGGCTGAGCCTTTTGAAATTGTGAAAAGTCAAAGAGCTGTCTAGGTCAGAAATCAAGCGTCCACAAAGGAGAGCTCGGGCGGAGGTGATAAGCAGCAGCCATCGTTATGCACACCTCCAAATGTGGCACCATATCAAGTGAGATTTGTGCCAAGAGCCTGGCGTGGACATCCAACACTTGGGGATTAATGTTTCTCGGCCTTTTGGCTAAGATCAAGTGTAGTATCTGTTCTTATCAGTTTAATATCTGATATGTCCTCTATATGAGGACTACATATTAAGCAGATTTTTGGAAAGAGGAGCAGAAATGTGGAGCTTGCTCCCTTCTCTCCACGCATCGACCTAGCATTGCAGTGCCGCTGGGAACGGTGCACTCTGTTCTTACCCTGTAGAAAAGCAAACACTCAAGACCTGCTGGTAGACTTGGTGAGAAACCAGAGCCAGCTATTTGGACCCAACGTAAGTGGTTAAGGGATCTATCGCTTAAACAGGCTTAAAAGCCAATCACAGTAGTCAGGGCAGGAGCTAATAAAGACGTGTATAATTTTGGTTGCCAGATGGGGGCGGGGTGGGAATGTTGCATACTGGGCTCTGACATGCGGAAAGAAAAGGCCTACCGTGAAGGTGGTGAATGTGACCGAGAGGCTCCACCGCTGCTCTCCAACACAGGGCCATGATGACTCTGGTTTCTCTTCAAAACGCACAAGTCTTTCGCCTTTTACTAAAGACTTCCGTGGAGAGGAACAAACATGAGTTGAATATATTTTTGGCATGCTTTGCTTCATGGCTGAGCCTTTTGAAATTGTGAAAAGTCAAAGAGCTGTCTAGGTCAGAAATCAAGCGTCCACAAAGGAGAGCTCGGGCGGAGGTGATAAGCAGCAGCCATCGTTATGCACACCTCCAAATGTGGCACCATCTCAAGTAGGATTTGTGCCAAGAGCCTGGCGTGGACATCCAACACTTGGGGATTATCGCTTCTCGGCCTTTTGGCTAAGATCAAGTGTAGTATCTGTTCTTATCAGTTTAATATCTGATATGTCCTCTATATGAGGACTACATATTAAGCAGATTTTTGGCAAGAGGAGCAGAAATGTGGAGCTTGCTCCCTTCTCTCCACGCATCGACCTAGCATTGCAGTGCCGCTGGGAACGGTGCACTCTGTTCTTACCCTGTAGAAAAGCAAACACTCAAGACCTGCTGGGAGACTTGGTGAGCTTGGGGATTATCGCTTCTCGGCCTTTTGGCTAAGATCAGGTGTAGTATCTGTTCTCATCAGTTTAATATCTGAAATGTTCTCTATATGAGGACTACATATTAAGCAGATTTTTGGCAAGAGGAGCAGAAATGTGGAGCCTGCTCCCTTCTCTCCACGCATCGACCTAGCATTGCAGTGCCGCTGCGAACGGTGCACTCTGTTCTTACCCTGTAGAAAAGCAAACACTCAAGACCTGCTGGGAGACTTGGTGAGAAACCAGAGTCAGCTATTTGGACCCAATGTAAGTGGTTCAGGGATCTATCGCTTAAACAGGCTTAAAAGCCAATCACAGTAGTCAGGGCAGGAGCTAATAAAGACGTGTATAATTTTGGTTGCCAGATGGGGGCGGGGTGGGAATGTTGCATACTGGGCTCTGACATGCGGAAAGAAAAGGCCTACCGTGAAGGTGGTGAATATGACCGAGAAGCTCCACCGCTGCTCTCCAACACAGGGCCATGCTGACTCTGGTTTCTCTTCATAACGCACAAGTCTTTCGCCTTTTACTAAAGACTTCCGTGGAGAGGAACAAACATGAGTTGAATATATTTTTGGCAGGCTTTGCTTCATGGCTGAGCCTTTTGAAATTGTGAAAAGTCAAAGAGCTGTCTAGGTCAGAAATCAAGCGTCCACAAAGGAGAGCTCGGGCGCAGGTGATAAGCAGCAGCCATCGTTATGCACACCTCCAAATATGGCACCATATCAAGTGAGATTTGTGCCAAGAGCCTGGCGTGGACATCCAACACTTGGTGATTATCGCTTCTCGGCCTTTTGGCTAAGATCAAGTGTAGTATCTGTTCTTATCAGTTTAATATCTGATATGTCCTCTATATGAGGACTACATATTAAGCAGATTTTTGGCAAGAGGAGCAGAAATGTTGAGCTTGCTCCCTTCTCTCCACGCATCCACCTAGCATTGCAGTGCCGCTGGGAACGGTGCACTCTGTTCTTACCCTGTAGAAAAGCAAACACTCAAGACCTGCTGGGAGACTTGGTGAGAAACCAGAGTCAGCTATTTGGACCCAATGTAAGTGGTTCAGGGATCTATCGCTTAAACAGGCTTAAAAGCCAATCACAGTAGTCAGGGCAGGAGCTAATAAAGACGTGTATAATTTTGGTTGCCAGATGGGGGCGGGGTGGGAATGTTGCATACTGGGCTCTGACATGCGGAAAGAAAAGGCCTACCGTTAAGGTGGTGAATGTGACCGAGAGGCTCCACCGCTGCTCTCCAACACAGGGCCAGGCTGACTCTGGTTTCTCTTCATATTGCACAAGTCGTTCGCCTTTTACTAAAGACTTCCGTGGAGAGGAACAAACATGAGTTGAATATATTTTTGGCAGGCTTTGCTTCATGGCTGAGCCTTTTGAAATTGTGAAAAGTCAAAGAGCTGTCTAGGTCAGAAATCAAGCGTCCACAAAGGAGAGCTCGGGCGGAGGTGATAAGCAGCAGCCATCGTTATGCACACCTCCAAATGTGGCACCATCTCAAGTGAGATTTGTGCCAAGAGCCTGGCGTGGACATCCAACACTTGGGGATTAATGTTTCTCGGCCTTTTGGCTAAGATCAAGTGTAGTATCTGTTCTTATCAGTTTAATATCTGATATGTCCTCTATATGAGGACTACATATTAAGCAGATTTTTGGCAAGAGGAGCAGAAATGTGGAGCTTGCTCCCTTCTCTCCACGCATCGACCTAGCATTGCAGTGCCGCTGGGAACGGTGCACTCTGTTCTTACCCTGTAGAAAAGCAAACACTCAAGACCTGCTGGGAGACTTGGTGAGAAACCAGAGTCAGCTATTTGGACCCAATGTAAGTGGTTCAGGGATCTATCGCTTAAACAGGCTTAAAAGCCAATCACAGTAGTCAGGGCAGGAGCTAATAAAGACGTGTATAATTTTGGTTGCCAGATGGGGGCGGGGTGGGAATGTTGCATACTGGGCTCTGACATGCGGAAAGAAAAGGCCTACCGTGAAGGTGGTGAATGTGACCGAGAGGCTCCACCGCTGCTCTCCAACACAGGGCCATGCTGACTCTGGTTTCTCTTCATAACGCACAAGTCTTTCGCCTTTTACTAAAGACTTCCGTGGAGAGGAACAAACATGAGTTGAATATATTTTTGGCAGGCTTTGCTTCATGGCTGAGCCTTTTGAAATTGTGAAAAGTCAAAGAGCTGTCTAGGTCAGAAATCAAGCGTCCACAAAGGAGAGCTCGGGCGGAGGTGATAAGCAGCAGCCATCGTTATGCACACCTC